>NC_143025.1:83422500-83475000 GCF_057628025.1 Oncorhynchus mykiss | reverse complement strand
CTGTAATAGATGGATGGATCTATAACCCTAACCCTAAACCTACAATCCAGATTGTTTTTGAACTCCCATGCAGTTGCTTTGGCTGGGTGATTTTAAGTTGACTGTGTCTCCAGTGTGTGTTTGGATGAGGGGTGTCTCCAGTGTTTGGATGAGGGGTGTCACCAGTGTGTTTGGATGAGGGGTGTCTCCAGTATGTTTGGATGAGGGGTGTCACCAGTGTGTTTGGATGAGGGGTGTCACCAGTGTGTTTGGATGAGGGGTGTCTCCAGTGTGTTTGGATGAGGGGTGTCTCCAGTGTGTTTGGATGAGGGGTGTCTCCAGTGTTTGGATGAGGGTAAACAGTGGAGCCTGCTTGCCGTAGTGGTAGTGGCCCAGGGGAAGGGGCCTATTGTGGCCTGGGTGGTGATGCAGAGAGCTGCCTCTGGATCCCTGAGGGATATGAATGTTGATTAAACATGTGCTCAGCCTTGGATATTTAGTAATTGGACGTGGAGCAAATGTCAAGCGTTTGTTAATTTCGGTGTCATGCAGCTCCGGGTTTATGGGCTGTGATCAGACAGAGGTGTGAGTGGAGGGAGCGGAGGGAGCGATGGCTAAGGGGCTGATGAGGCGTGACCTTACGGCAGGGTGTTGAGGAGGAGTTGCTGCACACTACGCGGATACAGACACACCCCGGATCTTAGAGCAAATCAAGGTCTGCAGTAGTAGTTACAGCTATATGTACCTGTTTCACACTGTCGTGTCAATCTGAACTGTGCTGACTTGGATTCTGTTTTCACATTGTCCTGTACAGCATTGTTCCAGCAACTATGGTGGATGTGTAACCAGACCAGCGCAGTACAGCTCTACTCGGTTCAGCTCGGCTCAGCTCATTAGTGTGAAAATTATATATTCACTAAAAACAGTACATCATACAAGGAGAACGTATAGCCAAAAGCCAATACCACAGCCAATACCACAGCCAATACCACAGCCAATACCACAGCCAATACCACTGACAATACCACTGACAATACCACAGCCAATACCACAGCCAATACCACAGCCAATACCACAGCCAATACCACAGCCAATACCACAGCCAATACCACTGCCAATACCACAGCCAATACCATAGCCAATTCCACAGCCAATACCACAGCCAATACCACAGCCAATACCACAGCCAATACCACAGCCAATACCACTGACAATACCACTGACAATACCACAGCCAATACCACAGCCAATACCACAGCCAATACCACAGCCAATACCACAGCCAATACCACTGCCAATACCACAGCCAATACCACTGCCAATACCACTGCCAATACCACAGCCAATTCCACAGCCAATACTACAGCCCCTGATCCATCCATGCCAGCCAGGCGGAAGACAAGCTTTACCCTTCAGATTATGGAACTGCACACTTCTCCAGGTTTCTACCTCCATCTTCTCTGTTCAGTGTACTTTGAATGTGAACCCCGGTCTTCCTTTATTTCTCCCAGTTCAGTCTAATGAGTATCATCTCAGTCCCTGTAGGCACCCCCTCTCTCTCTCTCTCTCCCTCTCTCTCTCTCTTTCTTTCTTTCTTTCTTTCTTTCTTTCTTTCTTTCTTTCTTTCTTTCTTTCTTTCTTTCTTTCTTTCTTCTTTCTCTCTCTCTCTCTCTTTATTTCTCTCTCCCACCCTCTCCCTTTCTCTTTCTTTCTCTCTCTCTCTCTCTTTCTTTTCTTTCTCTCACTCTTTCTTTCCTTCTTTCTTCCTTTCTTTCTTTCTTTCTTTCTTTCTTTCTTTCTCTCTCTCCCTCTCTCTTTCTTTTCTTTCTCTGACTTTCTCTTATTCTCTCGCTCTTTCTTTCTTTCTTTCTTTCTTTCTTTCTTTCTTTCTCTCTCTCTCTCTCTCTCTCTCTCTCTCTCTCTCTCTCTCTCCCTCTCTCTCTCTCTCTTCCTCTCTATCTCTCCTTTGTGCTGGCTGGACAGGTGTCTAACTGAATGATGAATGTCCCTGTTTCTCCCCATATAATTGGCTCCTGGCTGTTTGGCCCGAGTCTGGCTCAATGTCTGCTGGGGCGGCCACCTCCATCTGTCAATCACCAACCTGCTGCAGCCTGGCTGGACCTCTGATAGCTATGCTAATAACCAGCCCAACAGACGATTGGTTGGGACCTGCGACGGACCAAACAACCAAGCTAATCCATTACAGCTCTGACAGTAATAATCTCCCCCCAAACACAGGGTCCCGTGTGCTAAATGTTATTTGACCGTTCCTGTCACGTCTGCGCTGTCTGGCGAACCGGGCTGGATGATGGATGACCCGGACGAGAACCCCCTCTCATTCATCAACTGCTGTCTGACGCTGGAGCTCGTCTCGTTTTGGAAATCTGATGTTTCGGTGTGATCTTTAGATTACTTTAATTAAGATGTGTACCCACTATAACATTCACTAGAAGCATACATTCACTAGAAGCATTGTGTGTGTGTGTGTGTGTGTGTGTGTGTGTGTGTGTGTGTGTGTGTGTGTGTGTGTGTGTGTGTGTGTGTGTGTGTGTGTGTGTGTGTGTGTGTGTGTGTGTGTGTGTGTGTGTGTGTGTGTGTGTGTGTGTGCGCGCGCGTGTGCGTGTGTGTGTGTGAGAAACCAGTTTAGGAACCACCTTTGCCCAGTCCTGATACGTCCATGACCAGTGACGAAAACCTTAAGGCCGGAACTACCGCAGCTCGTTATCTCACGCATCCCATGCAGTCCCTGCAGATTATTCTGCCCATGAGAGGTTAGTTTGTACGTACAGTACATATGTGCATACTTATGTACTGTACCTGTGTATGTCTTGTGTATTTCCCTGCATTTCATCTTAACTCTGCCTCACATGTAAAACAGTATCATAACAACAGGACACTGGTGTGATGAGTTATGGATGGTTACAATCGAGCAGCCTCGCCATCCTTACAAGTGGCGAGTGGATCGGCAGACATGTTTATTTTGGAGAGTAATTGCAGTAGGCTCACTGTGGTAGATGTAATCAGAATCAAACGGCCTCACCTGACAAGGGCAAATCAACAGCTCTCTCTCTTTCTCTCTCTCTCTCTCTCTCACTCACTCACTCACTCACTCACTCACTCACTCACTCACTCACTCACTCACTCACACTCACTCACTCACTCACACTCACTCACTCACACTCACTCACTCACTCACACTCACTCACTCACTCACACTCACTCACTCACACTCACTCACTCACTCACTCACTCACTCACTCACTCACTCACTCACTCACACTCACTCACTCACTCACACTCACTCACTCACTCACTCACTCACTCACTCACACTCACTCACTCACACTCACTCACTCACTCACACTCACTCACTCACTCACACTCACTCACTCACTCACACTCACTCACTCACTCACTCACTCACTCACTCACTCACTCACACTCACTCACTCACTCACACTCACTCACTCACTCACTCACTCACTCACACTCACTCACTCACTCACACTCACTCACTCACTCACTCACTCACTCACACTCACTCACTCACTCACTCACTCACTCACTCACTCACTCACTCACTCACTCACTCACACTCACTCACTCACTCACTCACTCACTCACTCACTCACTCACTCACTCACTCACTCACTCACTCACTCACACTCACTCACTCACTCACTCACTCACTCACTCACTCACTCACTCACTCACTCACTCACTCACTCACTCACACTCACTCACTCACTCACTCACTCACTCACTCACTCACTCACTCACTCACTCACTCACTCACACTCACTCACTCACTCACTCACTCACTCACTCACTCACTATGGGGCACACCCATAAACGCCAATGGTTAATTTTATTTTCTCACTCAGCAGCTGTGGACTCTCACACCGGAGCTGGGATAGAATTCCACTTCTCCACCGACCTGTATGAGAGAAATGTAATTAGATTCATAAAGAGTCTTTGTCAAAAGGTTCAGAAAATCCAAGACATAAAGAGGAAGAAGACTTTCCATGATCTGAAAATAAAATGTAGAACAAGATGTAAATTCAATGGTCCCAAGTCTTGTCTTTTAAGTTGCACATTTTTTTAACATGAACATTTAACCTGAAAAGGGTATTGAGAAATGAAGTTAAAACTAAACCATATCAGAAACATGTCTTTGGATCAAATGCCTGTTTTGTTATGGTGCTCTCTCTGTGAAAAGGCAAAACCAACGTTCTGCATTTCTGTGTTGTCGGCTCCTGTGGAGATGTATGTGATGTGAGTGGTCTGGGCACGTTTCCTCTCTGTGATGACCCTGTCAGATCCCATCGCAGGCGGAGGGCAGAGGCATTTGTCACACGGACACGGCCGTGAGAGATTCTCACCGTGGGATTTCATCCTATCCAAAAGAGGGGGAACTAATGTTTTTTGAGAATGGCGTTCACCCCTGACCCCTTGCAGAGAGACTCTGTCTTGGAGCAGAGTAACCCAGAGAAGATGTAGAGATCAAACACAGCGGTACAGCACTACTCATCCAGGATCACAGAAACTGCAAACAATCCATGATTCAAGCTTGAGCCAAAATGGAATAATCTGTTATATAATTTACTATGTTAAATGTACAGTCGTGGCCAAAAGTTTTGAGAATGACACAAATATTAATTTTCACAAAGTCTGCTGCCTCAGTTTGAATGATGGCAATTTGCATATACTCCAGAATGTTATGAAGAGTGATCAGATTAATTGCAATTAATTGAAAAGTCCCTCTTTGCCATGCAAATGAACTGAATCCCCAAAATACATTTCCACTGCATTTCAGCCCTGCCACAAAAGGACCAGCTGACACCATGTCAGTGATTCTCTCGTTAACACAGGTGTGGGTATTGACGAGGACAAGGCTGGAGATCACTCTGTCATGCTGATTGAGTTTCCATAACAGACTGGAAGCTTCAAAAGCAGGGTGGTGCTTGGAATCATTGTTCTTCCTCTGTCAATCATGGTTACCTGCAAGGAAACACATGCCGTCATCATTGCTTTGCACAAAAAGGGCTTCACAGGCAAGGATATTGCTGCCAGTAAAATTGCACCTAAATCAACCATTTATCGGATCATCTAGAACTTCAAGGAGAGCGGTTCAATTGTTGTGAAGAAGGCTTCCGGGTGCCCAAGAAAGTCCAGCAAGCGTCAGGACCGTCTCCTAAAGTTGATTCAGCTGCGGGATTGGGGCCACACCAGTACAGAGCTTGCTCAGGAATGGCAGCAGGCAGGTGTGAGTGCATCTGCACGCACAGTGAGGCGAATACTTTGGAGGATGGCCTGGTGTCAAGAAGGGCAGCAAAGAAGCCACTTCTCTCCAGGAAAAACATCAGGGACAGACTGATATTCTGTAAAAGGCTGCTGAGGACTGGGGTAAATCCCCTTTCCGATTGTTTGGGACATCCGGAAAAAAGCTTGTCCGGAGAAGACAAGGTGAGCGCTACCATCAGTCCTGTGTCATGCTAACAGTAAAGCATCCTGAGACCATTCATGTGTGGGGTTGCTTCTTGGCCAAGGGAGTGTGCTCACTCACAATTTTGCCTAAGAGCACATTCATGAATAAAGAATGGTACCAACACATCTTCCGAGAGCAACTTCTCCCAACCATCCAGGAACAGTTTGGTGATGGACAATGCCTTTTCCGGCATGATGGAGCACCTTGCCATAAGGCAAATGTGATAAATAAGTGGCTCGGGGAACAAAACATCGATATTTTGGGTCCATGGCCAGGAAACTCCCCAGACCTTAATCCCATTGAGAATTTGTGATCAATCCTCAAGAGGCAGATGGACAAACTCCAAGCATTGATTATGCAAGAATGGGCTGCCATCAGTCAGGATGTGGCCCAGAAGTTAATTGATAGCATGCCAGGGTGGATTGCAAAGCTCTTTAAAAAGAAGGGTCAACACTGCAAATATTGACTCTTTGCATCAACTTCATGTAATTGTCAATAAAAGCCTTTGACACTTACGAAATGCTTGTAATTATACTTCAGTATTCCATAGTAACATCTGACAAAAACACTGAAGCAGCAAACTTTGTGAGAATTAATATTTGTGTCTTTCTTAAAACTTTTGGCCACGGCTGTAGAGATGAAACAGACCCACTCACCAGCATGAACTTGAGGCAAAATGGAAGAATCTGCTGTATAATTCACTATACATAAACACATGTTCATCGTGTCAATATCACCTCAGAGTGAAATGGTGGTGGCGATGAACTACTCTGTGGATTAAGAGGGATAAGTTCCTGTTTATAAATACACTCTGGCCCAGTCCTCCTCTGGGGCCTTGTCCTCTGTCTCAACCCAGACTGTTCCCCCGTAGAGGCCCCACTTCACCTCTGTCTGCCCAGGCCACCCGTCAGGCCCGACCCAGACTTTATCGTTGTAATGGAGAACCAGATGAGCTCAGCGAGGTCACCTGGTGCTCACACTAACTCCTGTTTGGGGGGAGGCGGGGGGGGTGGAATTGTGTGTGTGCGTTGGGGGGGATTGTGTGTGTGTGTGTGGAGGGGGGAGGGGGGGGGTTGTCCTGCAGGAAGGGGGGTCCTGGCTCAGTTCAAGAGTGTGCGTTTGTGTTTTTGTGGGAGTGTTAAGTCTTTGCTTCTAATGCATGTTGGGAACATATGGACGTTTAATTAATTATGGGTTTAATTAATAGTCAAATATTGTGTAACACTTGATCAGAAAGGACCTGAACGCTAGAACATATAGGTATGAAATCATGTTCACCAGGTCAGTAAAATCTTATAGTGACCTAACGTCTGAATATCTAAATGTGCTTTTTAAAACAACAGTCCTTTCCTGTAGTATTAATTTGTCTTTTCGTCATGGTGCCTTAGACAATATGCCTAAACAAATCTCACTTCTGTAGCTCTCAGCCTCTCAGTGGTTGCCCAATGACTTGACTGCTTGTGACAGTTGTAGCCAAACAGAGGGGCCGGCTAATCAAAATCACGTGTGCGCTGTGAGGTCCCATTGTGACCTCTGACCTTTAATTTCTCATTAATTTGTGCTGACATACAATATCTCATTTGTCAATGCTTTCCCCTATTCAGGCTGTTCCACATGTGCGATTAATTACGTTACACGTTGGTTGCTCATATAAACCTATGTTCAACCTTTTTGAGACTCAGTTATTAGGCTACCGATGTACTTTATTTTCTGTTACATTAACATTAGCATTATATACTATCCAGTGGAGGCTGCTGAGGGGAGGACGGCTCATAATAATGGCTGGAATGGAGTAAATGGAATGGTATCAAACACATGGTTGTCATGTTTTTGATGCCATTCCATTCACTCCATTCCAGACATTATTATGAGCCTTCCTCCCCTCAGCAGCCTCCACTGATACTATCACAAGTGTTACTACTGAAGGTAAACATTACCCCAGAAAGGGCAGACTATGGGTTTACTTTTATTATCAACAGAGACGGAAAACATTTAAAAGTTTATAATTGAATTACATACATTGACCTGATAGCACCTGAAGTTAATTTCGAAACGAAAACGATAGTAAAGATTTAGGGCTAGATATTGTAGTTTTATAGGCTAATCATGAGCTGCTGAGGACAATTAAATAGGTGGTAAATGTGTCTGAATGAAGTAGGGTTCCGATGTGCCGGCTACAGTGTGAGAGCCTGTCACATAGACTGGACAACAGTGGAAACTAAGTTGTCAGGTGAATAACCTGGGACGATATCTGTCACTTTGATTGTCAAAGCAGCGTCCAGTATTGCTAGATCACTGTCCAGCGTACCTGTGTGACTTCTCCTCTCTCTCACCCTAATCTGAGTGAAGACTCTCATGTCCAAAGATCCTAGACGCAGAACGACAGGGCTTGAGGGAGAGTCTGGACAGGATGAAAGGAATTCTAGAATATCATCTTAAAATGGAAAGGATTCTGATGTCAACAGACATGTACTCTAAATGCAATATAAACATAAACACTTATGACATCAGAGACACTACACTGTTGTTAGGTAGCAAATCAATGTGTTCTCATCAGAAAATGTGACATTAATAAAATACCAAAATGATGCACTCCTGTCCTTTTTCCCAATCCAGTGGAAAACTTAACAGCATATACTGAATAGCGAAATTAACAGGACATTCAAGTAACCATGGTGGTCACTATTCAGTCCCTGTAGTACCATTCTCTCAAATAAAATGGCTGTTGAGAGATTACAGTAGTGTTACAAGTTGTCTTTCTTCTGAAGGGAAAGTGTTTCATTGGAGATATGAGGTCACCATTCACTACAGAATGATATAATATTATCTCCCTGCTTCGCGCCATGACACATCAAGGTCGATACCAGAGAGAATGTTTAGAAGAGATGACACATCAATCATCCCCATTCACCATCCTATAAAAATCCAAGCCAAACTGTCCTATTTCTGTATTGCTGGCCCCTCTCTCAACTTTGACCCCTGACCTCTGGCATGCATCGCCATAAAACAGATGAGAGTCCTCCTGCTGCCCCACCTGATTTTCCTTATGCCAAATATCCCAAATTTAAACCCCAATCGTTTCCAGACAGGGAATTGAACCGGGGGATGAACATCTATCCATGTTGCAGGGAGTCTCAAAGAAAACCTTCAGAGATTCCGAGAGAGGAGATATACACATATGAGATTGTGTTTGACAAGGCTGATTCAGGGATCTGTAGCTATTACTCGGGTTGCCTTAACTGGGATCAGCGGGTCGGTAAAATGATCCAGGGGGTGCAGAGTAATTATATGCATCTAACAAAAGGAGGTTTACTACTGGTGTTAGCCAAGTATGATTAGTGGGTGAATGTTGTCATTACTGCTCAAATCAATACATCAATCAATAAACCATTAATAAATAAGGTCATCTATTGAAATATCCTGCCATAAAAATGTGGCCTATTTTTAGGATATTTTAGGTGGATGACAGTGTCTCCAACTTAGAAGAAAAAAACTGAACCATCATCTTTTTTTGGGTCACAAACCTGTTTTTTTCATAACCCCTAACCCTGAGCACTGTTTTCTATAGCTTATATGTCACGCCAGTAAACTTGTTGACCCCCTGTGGATAATACCACATTTCCTGCCAGAGGCTAGATTCTCACAGCATCTTCCAGGCTTTAGGACTACCGGTACAGGGCCAGAGCCTGGAGACCTCCCCAGCCTGTTCTGGGTGATGTCAGTCTGTATCTGGGACATGTATGCCTGGCATGCTGCCTTGACAGGATGAAGACATGACTGAACAGATGAATTGAGCGAGTAGGCTATGATTTTGTGAAGTAAAACCACCAGCATCACCCTCCAACCATCCCTCCATTCATTGATTGAGGAGAGAGAGAGGGGGGAGGTGTGCTTGAGTGTGTGTTGGGCAAAAAGGGTAATAGAGGGAGAAAGATCCTCAGATTAGCAATTACATTTGTTGATTTGGAATAAAAAACATTTAGAGCCATTTCAGAGGGCACAGTCGCTGTAGCCATAAGAGCATGGCTGAACAGAGCGTTCACCTACTGTTCACTGTTCAATGTTGTTCTGCACGTGCAAACTTGTTGGAGAAAACACAATAAACAGAGAAACATGGTGTTCATTTTCTGAGTGACTGTTTTCCAGATTTGACCATGCATCTATCTTCTCGTTAATATTTGTCAATGTAGCTATATGGTATAAATTAAATGGACATCTGGCCTATTATAATTCATTCATTATTTACTTATTTCGGTTGTAGAGGCGCAGGTACTTTCCATTTAGCGGAACAGAAGAGTTGGCAGTATTCCATGCGCCAGGGAATGGATGTGTTCTGAAAATAAGAGTTGTCTCCCACGTGATGCTGCTTTCTGCGGGAGGAATGACCCATATTTCATGTGGATAGGCGCTTGTTTCCGGCACCCTTCAAAACGCATTTATCTACATCGGCGAAGGCTGCATGCGTTTTAGTATGCTCTTTGTTTTTTATGTACAGTACATATGGAAAATGCATGGGGTATCTAGACCTATGCAGAGGATGTATCACAATGGGTTTAGCTTGTATGCCGACTGTACATTTATGTTTCTCCATTTTTCTGTTGTGGTTTTGAACTCATGATCATCTCCAATTTAAAAAAAATGTCTTGGAATATTCAATCGTCCAAACTTTTTGTTGTTGGAGAAGCAGGTTTGGTTTATAAGAATTTAAATAACACGACTATAAAGAAGCCAATGGTTGAACTTGTTTTATTTTTATAATTTAATTAGGCCTGTATCAAGTTCGTTTACAGCTATAAAATTACGGATTAAATAGCCTAACAAATAAATACATTTCCTTATCATGGATTAAACCACTAGCCTAAGGCCATTGGTCTGAAATGGTTGTCGTTTTTATAAGTCCATTTAATTGGCATATCCATTTAAATCAATACACGTTATCCATGATGTTTGACTCACAAGCTGCTCTTTTGACTATCAGATTTCATATTTGACAGAAAAATTATTGCCATCAACTGATCAATGATGGTGCGACGCACGATTTTCGACTAAGGCTTAATGGCAGCAATATCATTTCGAGAAAACAAGTTCCCTGGGTTTTCTTTTTAGCTATACCGTTGCAAAACGAAAATACTACTATTTTTTATTTCGCATGCAGTTATCAGAGCTAGAATATTGAAATTAATTTGATTTTACAACGCAAAAAGCTCTTAAATGCAATCCTACATTTAATCTTAGAAAACCAATGGTATCTTTGATTAGTTATCTAAAATATTCACTGATGTGGAGGAATTTCTATTCGGTGAGAGATAAAAATATAGGCTGAATCTAAACATAGCAACCGTTTCAAAAGGCATGATTATTACATGTTATGCCTATAATAAGATATATATAATTTAAAAAAACTACTGAAATAACTAGATGCCGATCAAATAAAACAATAACAATAATAAGAATAAGAATAAGAAGTTAAAGATAAAATATTAAACATGTATATGAATAAAAATGAATAGGCCTAACTTCTATGCCTAACTCATAATAGCACATGAACCATTTGCCCATGAGTCGCTGCTCTCTTGCTTATGTAATTCTCCTCAACAATACACCAGCACACAAGATCCGCACACTGGCTGACATTGATAAATGATCCAAGCAGCCCACAGCACTTTTTCTCAGTCCACCTCACACCCTGCAATACAGACAGCAAACTAGTCAAACGAATATATCCTTCAAAAATACAGCAATATCAACGAGTCTCATAATAAATCCATATACGAACGAATGTTTCTCAATACACATTTTGTTTTAGGCTTCAAATTATTTTTTTCCTTTTTGCCGGAGGAGTGACATCATACCAATTTATTTGAAAATATATTAAATTCTCGTTGCTTCCACGGTTATTTTTGTGGCATATGCCCATTGTTCTTTTAAAATAGAGTGGCTTTGGGATTCACAGTAGCCTATCTCAGTATGTTTCGAAGCCCGGTAGGTCATCCATCATTCCTGCCAGCCTCAATCAATAAGAAATGGTCGTCTTATATTGTTCTATATCGACCAAACTGTAACGTGACCTCGTGTGTGAATTCGAATTGTTGTTTGTTAATACGAAAAAATATATATTTACAGAGACATGCAATATTTAATAAATGTCACGAAGTAGCTAATATGCAAATGTCGCCCAAACAGCAAACCAAAAAAAATAATTTATTTCAAAGGTTATCCAACTGAATTAGGTCACAGTATCATATTATAGTATTAACTCAAGCTCTAACTTTTCTTTCTCTCCTCAAAAGTTTTTTTCTTTCACAGGAGAAATGGAATATGTGCTGAAAAAAGACTCTGAGGTCAAGTTTTAAAATTGTTTTTTATTTTGGTCTTTAGTGCAGAAACCCTTTCCTTCTTCCTGTGTGCTATAAAACTATTGTGACATGATCTAAATGGAAGTCGGTCCAAGATCCACCTTACCAGTGTGACGTCAATCCATCAGCTCTTTAGTCTGAATTCAGGACAACACAGAACAATCCAAATCAAAACAGAATAATAACAAATATATGAAATGCATTCAGTGCATGGGTAATAAAAGCAACTGGGCCACATTCAGAATACAAATAAAAAGAGGGCTTGTTTTTTTGTTGGGAGCTGGATGGGGCTGCCGTCTGCAGTATCTGAGACAAGCTCCAGGCTGCAGACTCCGAGGCAATCTCTCTCTTTCTCTCTTTCTCTCTGTTCCACAGCACACAGGATTAGTGATAAACTCTCACTCCATAAACTAATGATCACAAAGCGCAAACATGGAGAAAACAGTCAAATGTAAAAGCACAAGTCTATACACCACAACAGTTAGTAAAACTCTTCATACTCCTTTTAGATATTCCACAGTGGTTGTTTTCAAATGGTGTGTTCATAAGATGAAGTGTGTGTATTTGTTTGAGTGTGTGTGTGTGTGTGTGTGTGTGTGTGTGTGTGTGTGTGTGTGTGTGTGTGTGTGTATGTGTGTGTGTGTGTGTGTGTGTGTGTGTGTGTGTGTGTGTGTGTGTGTGTGTGTGAGAGAGAGAGGGAATGTGTGTTAGTGTGTGTGTGTGCCGGCTGTGTCAATATATCTCGGGCAAAGACTAAAAAGTTCTTGTCCCTGTGGTCCACCATTGTAGAAAAATAAATAAATAATTTTAAAAAGAAAACAAAAAATGTGTCAAAATGTGTTTGAGGTCCTTTTAGCTTCCGTTGTTCATACAGAAGTCTTTTTTTGTTTTGGAAGATTGTTGTCTGCAAATGTTGTTGTTTTTGTTGTTGTTTATTAGTAGATCCTCGTCTTCCTCCAGGCGTGGGGTTATTAAAGGTCAATGTGGGCGGCGTTTGTGCAGATGTGGGTGTGGTCCTCCATGCTCCAGTGGGGAGGTGAGGTGGGCGTCGTCAGATGACAGGTACAGGTGTGACTGGGGCGGAGTCACACGCTCATTGGAACCAAGTGGCAGGATTTTCCCTGAGCAAACCATGGAGGCCTGTAACACGAAGAAGGAGCCTGGGTCAGTCTCTTATACAAACATACCCTAACACACTGCAAATACAGAACCAAAATCTTATGAGGTAAAGACAATGCTACACATGACTGAGTCAGACATAGGTCTTACAGCTTGTACATGCATTTGGACATTGCTGGTGCAGTGGTGCAATTCTTAAGGGATCTTTTAATAGACAAATGTTATGGCTCTGACTCCAATATGCATGGAATAAGTGCATTTTACTGCAAAACAACCCCACATGGAACCCTGGGTAAATTTACAGCCGTCACAATCAGCATATGGTCTTGCCACAGATTAAATTAAGGGAGGAGAACAGCCTCCTGTATTACGCCATTACAGTAACCGGTCAATGATTATTCAATGAGAAATGATTGGTTGAAATATTCTCAAAATGATATTATTATTCAGCTTGAGTGAATAAGATATCTCTATGTGGACTGTATTCTAAATGTTGGCTCTGCACCCTCGCTGCTATCACCCTCGTGCTCTTTGGACTTGATTAGCAAAATCAGTGAAATGTCGGAAAAGGGAAAAGGGGCTGTGTTGGTGGAACTGGCATCCGGGGAAGATTGAGGCGAACGCGGGGCTCTCTATTTACATATAAAGAGCTCAATTAATCAAGGTAAGTGTCATTATAGCTTGGCTCATTGAGCAGTGGAGTGTGGATGTTAAATAAAATCTGGTGAGCTCCAGTGCCTCCGGCAGGCAATACGTCTTGATTTGTGAACTGTCAGCAGGGCCCAGAGAGCTGATAGGGCTGGAGGGGGACCGAGGGAGTCCAGAACCCCACATACTTAATCAGATTGAGCCCTGGAGAAGGAGAGGAGGATGGAAAGGAAAGAAAAATTGATAAAAAGGAATGGAGAGGGCTAGAAGAACAATGGAGGAGGGGGTGAGAAGGGGGGCAGATGAGGGAGAGAGGGTGAGCAATGTAGAGAGAGAGAGAGAGAGAGAGAGAGAGATGGAGAGATGGAGAGAGAGAGAGGGAGAGATGGAGAGAGAGAGAGAGAGAGAGAGATGGAGAGATGGAGCGGAATAGAGGAACAATGGAGGGGGGCTTGTGGGTGAAAAATGTAACAGGGGAGTGAGAATGAGGCTGTGCTTACTTCTCCATCTTCTTCTTCAGGCTTGCCTCGGTTGGACAGGGTTTACATGTAGTGCCACTGACCATCCATCCCCATATTCATTCCCATTCCACCCATTGGTCCTGCAGAATGAGTGACAGAGAGGGGAACTAATTACATGGTGCAATCACAGGTTCATATGACAATATACAATAATAATCCATGAATAGACAAACAGAACAGAAACAGATTTTAGGCTACATTGGTAGAAAGGGACAGATAACAGGGTGAGAATAAAGGTTGCTTATTTACCGCCAGGCCGAATCCCCAGGTGTTGCTGTCCGTCGAGGACAAAGCCTCCCATTGGTTGCCCGTCAGGGCTGTATGCCGTCCCCTGGCCCACTGTGCATGTACCATTAACAAGACATGGGTCAGTATACTGTATACTACTAGATTATAATTATATTTATATGGGTCAGTATAGAGATATAATACTAGATTATATTTATATTTATATTGGTCCGTATAGAGATATATAATACTAGACTGTAATTCTATTTCTATTGGTCAGTATAGAGATATAATACTAGATTGTAATTCTATTTCTACGGGTAACTATAGAGTTGTAATACTAGATTGTAATTCTATTTCTAAGGGTCCGTATAGAGCTATAATACTAGATTGTAATTATATTTCTGTAGGTCAGTATAGAGCTACAATACGAGATTATAATTATATTTCTATTGGTCAGTATAGAGATATAATATTAGATTGTAATTCTATTTCTACGGGTCAGTATAGAGCTATATTACTAGATTACAATTATATTTCTATTGGTCTGTATGTGTCGAAGCCAAAATACAGAAGAGATAAAGCATAAGAATAAAAGTGGCGTTCAAAACATCCTCATCTACATTACAAAATCATACAGTATAGTACAATTAAAAACATGACTGAGAAACAAAGCCATTGTATGTTATTATTTTGAACCAATTTAAATTGTGGTTTACCTGATCTGTTAGACTGGTCAATCATAGGCTGTACTATTCTCCTCCTGGCGTTGATGAACCTGGAGAGGAAGAGAGAAGCAGGAGAGAATTCAAACCAACATGGAATACACAGTACATGAAGCTTCTCCTTGGCTTTAGATCTCCTTGGCATTCATCTTCCTGGTCTGCTTAAAGGCCAACTCCACCCCAAAAACGATCTATTTGTCTTTGTCTCATTAGTCCCATCTGTCCATCATATGATGCATCATATGGGCAAGATTTCTGTGTTTTGAAAGTTACATATCTTGAAAACTTCATTGTTGACACACAAAACATGTTGGGACTATATCAATAATGGAGTAATGAAACAAATATAAGTTCTTTAAGATAATCATACACAATCAAAACATTCAGCAATCAAACAGAATATGACAATTTCCTGCGCCAGTTTTACTAGTATTCCAATGTCCCGTGTCTTCAGGGATTAGGTTTATAATCGGTCTTATTCTTATTGACATGATCTGGGGTATTAGAAGACAGCCACATAGCTTACCATATCTATTGATTTGGGTTTATCCCCTTCAGCCTCAGGCTGTAATAAGGCTAAACGTTTGGCCAATTTCGGTCAGAGACGTACCACTATATCCAACAGGACCCAACAGGAACCAGCAGGACCGGACAGATAGGTAAGCAAAGCATTCGCCTGCTTTGATAAGTGTTTGAATTAGATCCATTAATAAAACTAATATAATTCTTTACTCCTCGGGATTGGAGGAGCACGTCTATGTAATTAAGTGTGTTGAGAACCCAATGTGGATTCTGGGATGGGGGAGGATTAATCACAAGAAGCCAAAGTCAAATCCTTTATTCCGAACCTGACCCTGTGTAAACTCAAAGTCAAATCCTTTATTCCAAACCTGACCCTGTGTAAACTCAAAGTCAAATCCTTTATTCCAAACCTGACCCTGTGTAAACTCAAAGTCAAATCCTTTATTCCAAACCTGACCCTGTGTAAACTCAAAGTCAAATCCTTTATTCCAAACCTGACCCTGTGTAAACTCAAAGTCAAATCCTTTATTCCAAACCTGACCCTGTGTAAACTCAAAGTCAAATCCTTTATTCCAAACCTGACCCTGTGTAAACTCAAAGTCAAATCCTTTATTCCAAACCTGACCCTGTGTAAACTCAAAGTCAAATCCTTTATTCCAAACCTGACCCTGTGTAAACTCAGTCAAATCCTTTATTCCAAACCTGACCCTGTGTAAACTCAAAGTCAAATCCTTTATTCCAAACCTGACCCTGTGTAAACTCAAAGTCAAATCCTTTATTCCAAACCTGACCCTGCGTAAACTCAAAGTCAAATCCTTTATTCCAAACCTGACCCTGTGTAAACTCAAAGTCAAATCCTTTATTCCAAACCTGACCCTGTGTAAACTCAAAGTCAAATCCTTTATTCCAAACCTGACCCTGTGTAAACTCAAAGTCAAGTGATACCTTTTAGATAACACACCAGAAGTGCAATCTCGAAACCAAATCCCAACCCCCCCCCCCCCCCGGATCTGTTCCTCTTTCTTCTGTGACCATTACATTGGACCCCGCCCCCCTTCCCAAAATTGGATAAGCCATCTACAAAGGGGCCAGGTTGCCGGGCCTTAAATATGCTTTAATCCATCATGTCATACATGTAAAATGAGGCTGAGGGATTGTAAGGGGACGAGAGGGGGGTTACATCTCCCTGTTAATGTTTCCCAGACAGTGAAGATAGATTGAGTATGTTTAACACTTCCATTTTAGTTCCCTTTCCAAAGAGCAGAACATAGAATGTGCACCCTTCGTCAAAAACATGGCTGTAGCATAGATTTAGATAGAAGCCTATGAGCCAGTCCTGGAAGGAGGTATGAAGGAAAGAAGGAAAGGAATCAAGGAGAGAATGAAGCACAAGGATTAGGTTTAGGGTTATAGCGTTAGGATTAGGATTAGGGTTAGCGTTAGGGTTAGCGTTAGCTTTAGGGTTAGCGTTAGGGTTAGGGTTAGTGTTAGCTTTAGGGTTAGCGTTAGGGTTAGTGTTAGCTTTAGGGTTAGCGTTAGCTTTAGGGTTAGCGTTAGGGTTAGGGTTAGTGTTAGCTTTAGGGTTAGCGTTAGTGTTAGCTTTAGGGTTAGGGTGGGGCCTTGGGTGTTAGCTACTCACCAGTTGTTCACTTGCAGGATGGTGAGGCCTGTGTCCTGTGCTAGCTGCTTCTTCTGTTCCTCTGAAGGGTAGGGGTGCTGTGGTACACAGAGGACAGAAAAAACTACATCTTCAGTAAAAAAAACAAAAAAACACCCAGCTTGCATTCATTTACAAACGATCAAACGATCATGTCTAGACAGAAACACACGTCACATACGACTAGGGGTTAGGGTTAGACAGAAACACACCTCGCATACGACCAGGGGCATTCCATTCACAACCTAAGGTAAAGTCAAACTCAGGAAATGTAATCAAATGTAATGTAGACTCGCATCTGACCCTTGGCTAATATACACACAAGTCAATCTCCCTAGTTAGCATAAGCACAAGTGAACAACCAAGTCTGACCACTGATTGGCTCATGAACACTTTGGGCTCAAAGCGTGTGGCATTGTTTGACATTATTTGACATGATTTGACAAATGATCAAATGCGATACAAAGGAACACAATGGAGACCTTTGTTAGTGCCTGAATAGGGCCTGGCCCCTGTCCCCCTGTCCCCTGCCTCTCTGCTGGCGGTGTGACAGTGGGAGGAGGGCGGCAGATTGCAGACAGGGTACAGGGTGGTGGGCGCTGTCAGGGCTGCAGCCACCTCCTGTGGTCACCGGGTGAGGAATGAGCTCGAAACAACTTCATTTTTAAACAGGTCTTTCAGTCACACACACACACACACACACAAACACAGGAGCACACACACACAGTCACAGTCACACACAAACACAAACACTGTCACACACACACACAGACACACATAAACCGCAATGGTGGTGACAAAAGCCATTGTTGCCACAACCGATCGTCATGGTGACCTCCCAGCTTGGTGTCTGACAGTCTAGTGATGGATGGCTCAGTGCTCCTCCCTCAACCCAGCAGAACGTCTCTATCTTCCTAAATAAAACCCTCTGCTAATGTTTCCAGTCCAATCCACAGTGTTGTCACATTGGGGCCTCTCTCCAATGCCTAACCCTTATCAGCTATGTTACTTTACTCAGGTCACCTGTCATTGAGCTGTGGTTAAACAAGACTTATTCCTCTGAACTCCAATTGGGCCTCAAGGTTGAACAAGACTTATTACTCTGAACTCCAACAGGGCATCACGGTGGAACAAGACTTATTCCTCTGAGCTCCAATAGGGTCTCAAGGTTGAACAAGACTTATTCCTCAGAGCTCCAATAAGGTCTCAAGGTTGAACAAGACTTATTCCTCTGAACTCCAATAGGGCCTCAAGGTTGAACAAGACTTATTCCTCAGAGCTCCAATAAGGTCTCAAGGTTGAACAAGACTTATTCCTCTGAACTCCAATAGGGCCTCAAGGTTGAACAAGACTTATTCCTCAGAGCTCCAATAAGGTCTCAAGGTTGAACAAGACTTATTCCTCTGAGCTCCAATAGGGTCTTAAGGTTGAACAAGACTTATTCCTTTTGAGCTCCAATAGGGTCTTAAGGTTGAACAAGACTTATTCCTCTGAGCTCCAATAGGGCCTCAAGGTTGAACAAGACTTATTCCTCTGAGCTCCAATAGGGCCTCAAGGTTGAACAAGACTTATTCCTCTGAGCTCCAATAGGGTCTTAAGGTTGAACAAGACTTATCCATCTGACCTCCAATAGGGCCTCAAGGATGAACAATATTTATTCCTTTGAGCTCCAATAAGGTCTCAATGTGGAACAATAGTTATTCCTCTGAGCTCCAATAAGGTCTCAAGGTTGAACAAGACTTATTCCTTTGAGTTCCAATAGGGCATCAAGGTTGAACAAGACAATCCCTTGAGTTCCAATAGGGCATCAAGGTTGAACAAGAAATTAATTTGAGTTCCAATAGGGCATCAAGGTTGAACAAGAAATTAATTTGAGTTCCAATAGGGCATCAAGGTTGAACAAGAAATTCCTTTGAGTTCCAATAGGGCATCAAGGTTGAACAAGAAATTCCTTTGAGTTCCAATAGGGCATCAAGGTTGAACAAGAAATTCCTTTGAGTTCCAATAGGACATCAAGGTTGAACAAGAAATTAATTTGAGCTCCAACAGGGCCTCATGGTTGAACAAGAAATTCCTTTGAGCTCCAACAGGGCCTCATGGTTGAACAAGAGCACCCTTTTATAGCTGTGTTTTTGCGAAATGCAATGTATGTTTGTAGAAACTAATTCAATACTTTAGCATTAAAAAGAGAGCTTCACAAAGATCTGTCTAAGTCAGCATGTAGGTGGAGGTCTAAAACCAACAGTTACTGTATGACCATGCTAACAGGCCAAAAATGAATCCTAGAATGAATCTAAATCTTCCATTGCTGCTTTCTCTGTACTGTTGTAGAGGAGGATCTTTAGAGTTCCTCCTCAGAACAGGAGCACAACAGCTGAAGGCTGTTGTGGGGTATCTAGAGAAAGAACCTCTCTCCCCTTTTCAGACCCCAGCCTCAACGGTAAAGTCGGGACAAAACATAATCCGTCTCCTTCACCCTCTGTGGCCCGCTGAATGGCTGATCGCCTGGGTGTTGCAATGGGACCATTCAGAGGACATCGATGGGCCAAAGTCCCCCTTACACCGTGTTTACGAGCCACATCCTTCCATGACAAACACTTGTGCTTAACCAGTGAGGCTGAAAAGAGACAGGGAACAGAGATGATTCAATGATGATTCAATTAGCCTTCCTTTCCTTCTTCTTTGTTATCTCTCCAATCTAAAGGTTCTTACTTCCTGTACAGGAGATGTGTGACAGATTTTCACCCAGAAAACAAATAAGCAGCTTTGAAAACATCTACGAGTGGAGAGGAGAAAAGTAGAAAACCAGAGGAGAAGGAGGAGGAGTCAGAGACTGCAGCGCTGTCTATTGGGTCTGGAGATAAAAGGTGAAACTCTCCTGGTTGGAAATCGTTGGAATGTCAGATAGTCCTTCTGAGCCTGAACAGAGGAGTTGCATTCTGGTAAAGTAGTCTATTCTGTTTTTGTAAAAACGAAGTTCAGACGCTCAGTATAGTGGCATTATTCCTAAGTGTTGTATAATGGAGATACTGCAGTTAGACAAAATACACTACTTGTCTTTTATACAGCCCACTGTTCCCTTGAGCCACAACGACTGTTTTTTTACAAATAAAAAAATCACAGGGAAAATCATTTGGCGAAGCACTACAATGTCACAGACCAATGCCCCTGTGTTGTGACATGACTGAGTGTTGGATGCAGTAACTTGTATTACTATTACCCCCAGGAGTATGTGGCCTACCCACATGGGGAACGTGGGAAGATTCAGAAGACAAAACATGGGCCTCATGGTTAAATGCATGATAGTCATGACCAGTTGCACAAGAGGGTGTACTTTGGGCAGAGCAAGACGTGTTTGGGGTAACAGTAAGCAAAAAAGGTTGAGAACCATCCCAGCAGTGGAGTCTGGTTAGGGCTGGAGCTAGGGCCAGGACGGGCCTGCTGTCTTACCGTGAGGTGCTGGAAGAGCCACGCTCGCATTATATTGGTGGCCACTTTGGGGAAGATACCTCTCTTCTTCTGTCTCTTCTTGTCCAGGTCATCCTCGTCTCCTGTACCCGGCGACGCCAGACTGTTGTCGAGGCCATCTCCTAAAACAAGAGAAAAAGTAGCCACAAGGGATATGTTAGGAGATGTCTTTAACTTAGAAACATCACCTCCATTCGCCAGAAACACACACTGAAAGGGTAGCAGAGGTCTAGGGCAAAGCAACAGCATAGCAACAGAAGATTCCACATCTTCCACATTTGCACAACCTCATTCACATTCTGCTACAGTTTTGGATAATGTAGAGGGGCATATACTGTAGTGACAGAGCTCAATAAAAAATGATGAGCCTGTAATTCAATCTGAGCAGCATGATTGACATGAAGTAATGGCTGTTAGAGCCAGGCTGTAAGTTTCACATGAAGAACTGACTGTTAGAGCCAGGCTGTAAGTTTCACATGAAGTACTGACTGTTAGAGCCAGCCTGTAAGTTTCACATGAAGTACTGACTGTTAGAGCCAGGCTGTACGTTTCACATGAAGTACTGACTGTTAGAGCCAGGCTGTACGTTTCACATGAAGTACTGACTGTTAGAGCCAGGCTGTACGTTTCACATGAAGTACTGACTGTTAGAGCCAGGCTGTACGTTTCACATGAAGTACTGACTGTTAGAGCCAGGCTGTAAGTTTCACATGAAGTACTGACTGTTAGAGCCAGGCTGTAAGTTTCACATGAAGTACTGACTGTTAGAGCCAGGCTGTAAGTTTCACATGAAGTACTGACTGTTAGAGCCAGGCTGTACGTTTCACATGAAGTACTGACTGTTAGAGTCAGGCTGTAAGTTTCACATGAAGTACTGACTGTTAGACCCAGGTTGCAGGCTTGACATGAAGTAAGAGCCGTGGCCAGACACAATGCGCAGGCAGCATTTTTATTTAGCCACTGGGGAGCCAGGCCCAGCCAATCAGAATACATTTTTTCCCCACAAAAGGGCTTTATTGCAGACAGAAATACTCCTCAGTTTCATCAGCTGTCCAGGTGGCTGATCTCAGACAAGAGAGAAAGCCGGATGTCGTGGGCTGGCGTGATTACACATGGTCTGCGGTTGTGAGGCCAGATGGACGTACTGACAAATTCTCTAAAACGATGTTGGAGGCGGCTTATGGTAAAAAAACATTCAATTCTCTGGTAACAGCTCTGGTGGACGTTCCAGTAGTCAGCATGCCAATTGCACGCTCCCTCAAAACTTGAGACATATGTGACATTGTGTTGTGTGACAAAACTGCATATTTTAGAGTGGACTTTTATTGTCCGCAGCACAAGGTGCACCAGTGTAATGATCATGCTGTTTAATCAGCGTCTTGATATGCCACACCTGTCAGGTGGATGGATTCTCTTGGCAAAGGAGAAATGCTCACTAAGATGGATGTAAACAAATTTATGCACAAAATATGTGAAAAATACAATTATTGTGTATATGGAAATTTTCTGGGATCTTTTATTTCAGATCATGAAACATGGGACCAACACTTTAAATATTGTGTTTATATTTTTGCCCAGTAGAGATATTCCACAATTTGATAAAGACAAATGGTTTAGTTGTAAAAAAAAAGAGGGAAAAATGTCACAATAACAAAAATAACAATTGTGACCTCATAGTTAAGGTATGACATCACAAAACACAACAAACCCCCTCACCTGTGAAGTTGAAAGCAGGGCGTTCCTTTTGTCTATGTGTGCTAAGGATGTTTGGGTGGATGGAGGGGGGTGTTATGGGGCTGGGGGGGTTGCGGTCATTCCCCCTCAAGCCCCCCAAGTGTTCAGTGACCTACCCTACCCCTACCCCTTCCACCTTCACACCCCCCTCCAGTCTGTCTGTGTTGGATTGTCTGACTCACACTGCGACACACACACACACGCACGCACGCACGCACACACACACACACACACACAGCCACACAACACACACACACACAACCACACAACACACACAGACTCTCTCTCTCTCCTACTGGCATTATTGTTTCAATGAGAACCTTCTCATGGATCAAGGCTCGAAGGCTCCCTTTTAAACTGAGATTTCCGCGGCTTCCGCCCCTGCCCTCGCTCCACATTGCTCTTCATCACAGAACCTTCTGTGCACTCTCTCTCCCTCTCTTTCTCTCTCTCTCTCTGTCTCTTTCCTCTCTCTCCGCCATTAATTGTGCATCAGCCGAGATGATTTTCTTTTAACAGTGGTGGTTATTTTTCTTGCCCTCGGGGCAGAGATGCCTTGAAAGCCTGCCTGCAGGGGATGTGAATAATGCATCTGAGAGACTCCTCCCCGGAGGCGGGACTGGAACCCTACTTTTCATAAGATTTGCCCTGGCATGTCTTTTTGTTTTTGGGGATACATCAATCAAAGGGGCTCCTATATATGCACCCATAATCATGCATAAATATTTCAGCTAATGAATATTGACATTAAAAAGGATGACTTGGACTGAGTGGGGTTGGAGGGGAGTGGTGTGTTGGGTTGGGGATGGGGGCAGGAGCGGTGGTGTTCTGATGGATGGTGTAGTCCAAGTCAAGGACAGGGCAGGTTGTTTGACCACTGTCTCCTTTGCTTATGTGATGCTTTACTTTGTGTGTCCACTATTCCTTATCCTCTCTGTTCATAGATGTTATAACAAGCTTTTATAACAGGTTTCTTTTCTAAGATTTTGGTCTTATGACCAAAAATGAGGAGGTTTGTTGTGGGAAGAGAGGTCTTGGAGGATGGTGCTGAAGAGATCTGTCGTTTCAGAGAGGACAGTTAATATCCTTTCTCACAGGCTAGGAGAGACATTTTGTTCAGAAATACCTTGAGTGGTGAAATAATCAATAAAAAAACGATACCTATCAATGACTAAACATTTGGGCTGGTGCGGGTGATCAAAATGACAAAAATCCATGTTGGTCATTTTAAATGAGTTATGTATCTGTTTCTGTACCAAATAACTGAAACCAATGGAAGAGAGAATGAGGGAAAGAATGAAAAATAGGAAGTCACCTGCACGGCCTAATTATATCTAAGGAGCGTCAACCCCTCCTGGCCCCCCTCCTCCTCTCCCCCCAGCCCTCTCTTTTTTCCTGCTCCAGAGAGGGAAGGCCGCAGGGCAGATCCTCTGCTACGCTAATCGCTTCTGACTGTTCCCTGGCAACTCAGCCAATCTAAGCAGTGTGACAGTGCACTACTCTCAAAATCGTACCCGTGGAACTCTCCTCCCGTGGCCTAGCCCCTCGCCTGCCTACCCCGCTCCCTCCCTGCTTGCCTGCCCCGCTCCCTTCCTCCCTCCCCCCCTGCGTGCCTGCCCCAGTGACCGGACTGCTGCCGTGGGGAATGCTGGAGTACTGCCTCGGGCACTTTAGGGAAAACAGCACCCTAAGATATGAAGAAGAGAGGCATCCTTGGCTGGCTTCCAACCCCCAACACCCTACTCTAAACCCCTCTCTCTCCCTCTCTCGGTCTCTCCTTCTCTCTCCCTCTATCTTCCTCTCTATGTCTCTCCTTCTCTCTCTCCCTCTCTCTTCCTCTCTGTCTCTCCTCTTTCTCCCTTTCTCTTCCTCTCTCTCATCAACAACACAACAACATCAGCGACCAGTGCTCCTACAGTTAGGTATAAACTGGGACAACTAGATGAGGCAAGAGAATCCACATGATGACATGGCCATATCAGACAAAGTGCAGGGTTGGCTATTAGCTAACAGAACTGATTGCTGTATTCTGGCCTGCATCAGTGATGGGAACACAATGCAGCTTGCCTAATGAGCTCACCTGGACCTGATCCATCACCAATGACACTTCTCAGCCCCTCCTGTTATTACCCATGATGCACACTGCTAAATGGGAGATGTTGTCTGGAAGCTTTCCAAGACACTGGGAATCCTATACTGATGTTGATGAATAGATCTAGAATCGTTCCTCCCAGAGGCCTTTATCCTATTGATTGGAGTGTAAGGGCTGGATTAAGATGAACACTTCTAGTTCTTGCGCCTCTCTCCCTTGTTATTTGTGAGAGCATCTTGTCACAGATTATATGGGGACATTACCCTGGAGTGTCATTGGTATGTCACCACCAGCAGTTCTGGATTCCATTTTCGGTGGTATCCGGGGAGACAAAAAGATGCACTGACTGCATCCTGTTTCTTCCCGCTCTGCATTCCCCTCTTTGTAAACGCTAGTGTACAGCGGCTTCACAGCAGCAGGTTCCCCTTGGCTTCCTTTCCTTTTTTTATGATGGATATTCCAAGCGCCACCCCCCAAAAACATTCTTAGGATAGCTCATCCCTTTTAGAACTGTCCCTGTGCCCTATCTATCTGAGAGTCACTCTGGGGGAGCTGGAATCAAAGACATTCCCCTGTGCATATCACACACCTTACAAGAAAACAACCAAAGACTACATAAGCCAATGGGGTAGCGGTTAGCTACATGGCTAACATAGCCACTAAGCCATAACTACACCACCAACCAACCACACATCAACTACCTGTGGTTGATACTAACCATACTAACCACAATTCTCCCCCATTAGATAAGACTGTAGGTTAACCCTTTTAAGGCTTTTATCATTGGCCCACACAACCATGACTAATGTCCATTAGGACAATAGGAGCTCCCTCATATTAGGTACTTTGAAGAGCATCAGTAATCTCCTAGCCAGGCCTGCACTACTGACATAAAGGCCCCGCTTTGGCCCCCAGGTCCCTTCCAATGTTAAAAGTGTTCACTTTCCTCATCCCCTTTAATGAGTAAAGGGATGGAAACAAGGGATGAAAACAAGGGATGAAAACAAGGGATGAAAATAATGGATGAAAACAAGGGATGAAAACATAGCAGTCCCCAGGAGGACTACGTGGAGCAGCAGGTGGGCAGGGAAGCATCAGATCCTGCTACCAGAGGACTGGGACTCCCCTTTGTTCCTCCATACATAAAGTGGATCTGTCCTTCCCAGCTCCACGGCAGGGGTTATTGTGCTTCCCCAGCCTCTATGCATTCTCTACCCAGGTCAAAAGGGCAGGGAGACGTGGACTTTGGATGTTCCCTCGCTTTTGTTTTTTTTAAATAAACAACTCCAGAGGAACCAAGGAAAAAGCCATTCACACCATCCTCTTCCCCTCTCTTTGCTGACAATACAATTCACATAGTCAGATTTACTGTGTTAGGGCATACAATGACATTAAACATGACATGGATACTAGGCTAAGTGAAATTCGTTGAACATGTTTTTCAGATATTTAGGATAACTGAAGAAACTGTGGTAAAATCAGAACGAGGAATAAACTTAATCTTTGCTTCTGACTGTCCTTTCATCCTCTGAATTGCTCTTGTCTTGCAAAACATCCTGCCATTGTTTAGCTCAATGCCCTGCTATTGATGCCTGATGGGCAGAGGGTGGTAAGTTGCTTTAAAGTCTATTCTATTTTTACTGTGGCCATAGGAGAGAAAAACAAAAACAAGTCATAAAACCCTTATAGCCTCCAATGAGCTCATCACAGGCCAAATGAACAGCCGGCCCACGGACAGAAAGCCAAGTAGGCTATTATACAGCAATACTGGACACAGTCATGCAAAACCAGTAATTGGCAATAATTACCCTCATCATATCAGATTCAACTTTTGAACTTTATCACCTGACCTGGATAAGTGATAAAACTACAAAGTCACCATCAAAACCCAACAAACTAGCTGTTGATTCAACAACAACCTCTTTTCTCAACATTATCTGAATGATAAGAATGGAGAAACAATAACTGCTTATCATTATGATCTGCTTATCATTCATCTAAAGCCCACAAGTAGAGAAAAG
Source organism: Oncorhynchus mykiss (assembly GCF_057628025.1). Taxonomy (NCBI): domain Eukaryota; kingdom Metazoa; phylum Chordata; class Actinopteri; order Salmoniformes; family Salmonidae; genus Oncorhynchus; species Oncorhynchus mykiss. Next base: position 83,448,442 of record NC_143025.1, on the reverse strand, counting down.
ACCACTGTCTTTGCATGAGGTCAGCACTGAGGTTAACCTTTGATATGATATTGAGTCTAAAGAGAAGCTGTGGTTCTCTTACCGAGTTCGCTGCTGTTGTCCCCACTCTGGGAGATGTGGCCCCCGCTGGAGGGCCCCGGGGTGCCCACGGAGGGCGTGGAGTGGGCGTCATCCAGGTCTCTCCAGGACGCTGGGTTCTGGGGTCAAAAGAGAGGGTCATCAACATATCCCCCGTCCCGACCACACAACAGCAGAGGAGGGAGAGAAAGAGAGAGAGAGTGAGAGAGAGGGAGAGAGAGAGATAGAGAGAGAGAGAAAGTAAGAAAGAAAGAAAGAAAGAAAGAAAGAAAGAAAGAAAGAAAGAAAGAAAGAAAGAAAGAAAGAAAGAAAGAAAGAGATCACATTAGAGAAGTGGATACAGAATGCCATAACTGAAAGTCAATGTAACTCCCTAACACACACACAAACATACACACTCAAACACACACAAACCCAGCCAATTTACCACAGCGCACAATATGACCATGTGGTCAATAAGAAAATAGAATATGTCCAAAAAAATCCCTAATCCAATAATCCAACAATCTAAATTACCATTTTCCCTGAGACTGAGACGGTGGTAAAATCAAATCAAATCAAATCAAAACGTTAAAGCTGATATTCAGCTGCTCTAGCTAATACTGTAGAGCCAAAGCAATCAGCACCAGAGCTCCTGCAACACTTCTTTCTTTCCTCTATCCTCCGGTGTCTTGACTGATTCTGAAGCCCAGTGGTCTCTCCGAACACCTATTTATTGGGCCATATATGCACAGGGACCAGGGTACTTAGACAGTCTAAAGCTGAGGGCCAAACAGCAGAGCAACCTCTTCAGCCTCTTGGCGTCAGCTGTTCGCCGGATGGTGCTCAGATGAAGAGCTCAGCCAACGACAAGAATAATCACAGCAACAATGGCAGCGCAGTGTGAATGAGGCCTCTCGACGAGCTCGATGAGCAGACCCCTTTTCCATCCCAACACACAGTAATTAGAAAGCTGTTTGTGTGGCGTCCCCATTCAAAGTGCCATGTGTTTCCACGTTTATCAAGCTAATGAAGGGGGTTCTTTACTCACTCACACCCCAGCTGTTAAGATTACATTAATTTCAGATACAGTGCGGTCTATCCTTCTTTAAAATGTATCTTCCAAACTGAGATCCATAAAGGCAGAGAAGTTAAAATAATACAAATAGGTCATAAATTATGACATCATAACTGATTCCAACTGATCTTCAATAACACATTTTTCAAGCCAGTCATCTCGTAACTCAGATGAGTCTTCTTACTCTGCAAGTTTGTGATATCAACACGAATATTGAGCTGTTCTCTCTTGGATATAGGCTGGGTTGTGGACTCCCTCAGACATTTCCAAAAAAGAGGCAGAGTTGGTGTGTCACAAAGAGAACCAACATACTGTAGAACTCTCCCTCATTGTGAGGTTTAGCTGCCTTCCCTGTAGAAATAGAACTGGTAGAGTGAACAGAATTCTAAACTCCTGAAGATTTGTCATGAACTTCTCACACGTAAACTAAATCAAATCAAATCACATTTTATTTGATCACATACACGCGTTTAGCAGATGTTATTGCAGGTGTAGCGAAATGCTTGTGTTTCTAGCTCCAACAGTACAGTAATATCTAACAAGTAATATCGAAACAATTTCACAACAATAAACACAATACACACAAATCTAAGTAAAGGAATGGAATTTAAAATATATTTACACTACCGGTCAAAAGTTTTCAAACATCTACTTATTCAAGGGTTTTTCTTTATTTTTACTATTTTCTACATTGTAGAATAATAGTGAAGACATCAAAACTATGACATAACACATATGGAATCATGTGGTAACCAAAAAAGTGTTAAACAAAGCTACAAATATTTTGTATTTGAGATTCTTCAAATAAACCTACTTAGTATACAGGACAGCAATGTAATATGAGGAATCTCCCCAACACAAAGTTTATGCCATTGCCCCAGTACCAGAGGGTTATTAAGGAACCAGGATATCAGAATCGACATGTGGGAGTAGAAAGAGCCCGTGTAGGGGCACCCTATAGGCCCATGGATTGACAAAGACCCTCCTCTTTACCGACAATAGTAATCCAATTGGTTTAGCATTCAAGTGGAAAATCAAACACTAGTCCCCAACAGGACACACATCCAGCTGTACTCTTCATCATGCAGGCTAAATAATCATCAACACCATCATCAACATCATCATCATCATCATCACCACCATCATCAACATCATCCTCATCATCATCACCATCTTCATCATCATCCTCATCACCACCATCCTCATCATCATCATCACCACCACCAACATCATCATCACCATCATCATCATCTTCCTCATCATCATCACCATCATCATCATCATCATCATCTTCCTCATCATCATCACCATCATCATCATCATCATCAACCTATAAAATAGATGATTTGTACAATAGAGCTGAAAAAGGGGAACAAATCCTTCTCTCATTCCTCCTCTTTTTAAGAAGACATGAGAGCTCTACGAAACTTCCCTCAGTACACATCACCCTTAGCACTCTTTTTTGCAGACATGTAGGTGCATTGAATTACTCTTTTGTTGATAAGTTATTAATACAATAACTGTTTAATAGTAACCAGTAAATTCAATGTTAGACCGTTTATTTTAAAAACTGTCCATTAAATTTGTTATATATTAAACTGACTCACAATTATGCTAAATTGCCCATTATCTTGAAATGATAGTTTTGTACATCCTAAACACCATGCTATTAGCAGCACCCCTTGCAAGAATTAGCACCAGTATGTAATTTCGAAGCCTAGACACTCACGTGATCTGCTAGATTTGTGGAGGATCCCGTCAGGTCATCTAAGTCAGATTTGCAGCCATCTCGATCGTCCATGACCAAGTCGATGGGCATTTTGCCTTTCAAACAACTGATGTACCGATGGCAGAAGTTGTCGCAGAGCTCATGTACCTATTCAATGAAAATTCGTGTTAGCAGCACCCTTACAAGATCGGTGCCACAGCCATGTGTAGGACTATGTGCGTTAGAGTAAAATATTACACTTCAAGAAGTTAAAGCTATGCTGTTATGGGTGATTGTATAACGTTCATACAAAAAATTATAATAACAAAAAAGCAAAGAGTAAAGCATTAAATATAGGTTTACAATAAAACATAATTTACCTTCTCTAATTCTAAAAGATGAAACCGCAATACTTGAATAGCTTGGATCATCTGGAAAAAAAGAACAGAACATTTAGGATTTAGTCATGCTGACATGTTTGCCTCAAATGAATAGTAACTAGGCCTAATAACACCATACATTGATGATTAGTAACTAGGCCTATGTAATAACACCATACATTAATGAATAGTAACTAGGCCTATGTAATAACACCATACATTAATGAACAGTAACTAGGCCAATGTAATAACACCATAAATTAATGAATGCACACTGTAGGCCTATACAGTAAAGTAGCCATATGTTACAGTATGTTACATGACTTAAAACAATGTATTTTCTTAATCAAATAGATGCTTTAGCAGAGCAATGGTTCCTAGACAGTCCCTGGTTTTGGGATGCCCAAGGCAAGGACCTCCGCGGCTACCCGCTGCAGAGGCGCAAAATAGGCCTTTGACCACGACTCGTCTGCGTTTCCTGTTGCTCCTTCAATGGAACGTTCTGAATTTTCGTGTTGTATTTAAACAAAGTGAAACAAGACAATATGACACGATTTATCCAGCTGCGCAATTGATGCGTAAAAAGTGGACATGCAAGTTAACTGGCTTACCAAATTGTCCACCTCTTGATTCGATGAAAATAACGGTTTTTCTGCCCGTATCTACAGAGAATGCATGATATTAGTATATTGTCTGCATACCGCAATCAATCCATCAATCTATCAATCAAACAGGCAAGCAATCAAACAATCCATTCATCTGTCCATCAATTATCAAACATAAAAAAAGTAAAATATTATTAACGTTTAAAAGCAAAGATAATGTCTAAAGCAGGCTATACAACCCCCCACTCCTATCGTTATCTATAGTTTAGGTCATAAAAAAGGGCTTATCATAAACCACAAGTACCTGTTTTGCAAAGACAGCGATGTCTTCGTTGAAGGAGTCTGAGGAGCAGACATCGCCACCCGCTACTCCAGGCTCCCTGGGCGTGCAGGTCGCCAACTCACACTTCTCAAACACCAAGGCGAGCAGAGGGAACAACGGGTGACTGCAACATGATGCAGACAAAACATCAACGTCAATTAGACCAGGAATGTTAAATACACGTTTTGTTTAAGTGGACTGTATTGTATTTAAGGTTTCATAATCCGTGTCTTGTATTTGTTTTTAGCCTAGCATAGCTGATAAATGTGAAGTGTCTCCACTCAGGATAAGGGCCACAATCTTACCCGTAAAACACATTATTTTCAAAATGTGGCATTGACATAAACTCGATTTATGCACGTAGCCTATGTCAAGTTAGGATTTGGTTCTAATTTCTCTAAATGTCGATAAATACCCTATTCACTTCTAAATGTTATGAGTATAGGTCTAACAAGAATAAGAAAACCTAGCAGACACTAATGTGGAATATTTCTGATGCGCACCCATAGATTTGATCTTTGTCTCTTTTTAATGCGTCGTTCACCACGCTGCCCATGCTGGGCATGATGTTGTGGGGTGCGTGGGATCCATAGTGCTGGGTTGGATGTGCAGTCGGACCATGGTTCAAGTGGTGGACTTGCGGAAGCGTCCGGGGAGCATGGGGGTCTCCATACATGGACGCCGGGAGTCCAACTCCGTCCATCCCAACACCATAGTGGGACAGCTCATCGTACTGGATGGAGAAAGACAGAGTTACATGTGAGAAACTCGTGGACTGTCAGTTGGTATGCTTCTATCACGGATTTATCGTAGGCTACAGACATCCCCCCAAACACAAGCCTTTACTCATGAGAATGACAGTGAACATTAATTAATGTAATCAAATTTCCCATGGGTGGAAAACAGAACAACTAGTCTAATGCAGGCTGCAGACTGCTGAGAAAAGCTCAATTTGTAGGCTACTTGTATGTGGAGCGTTGAGATGTTCTCAGGCTGTCCAGATTACTTATGAGTAAATTAGGTTCGATCAACATGAGGCAGAAGTTTAAAGTCAAATAAGAAATTATACATTGCAACTGCACTAAGGCCTACCCTTTGCGCCATCGACATGCGCCTGTCTTGGAGATAAAAAGGTAAAACACAGGGAATAAGTCAGTCCGCAGAGAAGGTGGTGTATCAAGTTAATGCCTTTTACATCCAGTTGAGAATTGTAATCCGCAGTGGCAATAAAGAAGAAACCCGCAGCAAGGTGAAGATGTGTATTTTTCAACAAGAAAAAAAATATTGCAATAGCCGAAATGGAAAAATCACCATAACGGGTAAGACCAAGTAGAACCTTCGGTTCATAAAAGTTTTTTAAGCGCATCAACAACTCGCATGTATCGGTCCTGCTGTCAATCACTGAGACCGGTTGTCAAGGTAATCTAAATACGGTGTACAGAGATTATTAGTTCCAGAAGGCAATCTATTCCTCCAACGCACAGCTTTTGAATGAAATCTAATAAGAAAGACTATATCGATGCGTCGGTCCTCGTGGCCATTTCCTCCGGCTCTGAAACGTGAGGGTGTCAGCGAATGTTAGCAGGTTGGCCGTGAGCGCGCTTATAGGATAGACTGGCTCCACTGATCAGCGGGAGAAGGTGATGACGGAACCCGGAAAGAGGGAGGGTGCAACCAGTCCCATACGGTTAAATAAAGGGGGATTGGAGCAATGCCTGTGACACGCTAGCGAATGTTGTTTGCATTGGATAAGGCAAACGGTGACGCAAAAATAACAGTCACCAAGAAAGGCATTTGGTAGATGGCAATTCAACACTTTAACTATTCCCCTTGAACGTTACCGTCAAGAAAACTGCATGTATTTGTTTTTAAATGACCTAACTTGCCCAACTGTCTGTCTGATGCTTATAACGCAAGGTGTCTGGCGCAAGAGCGTTGAGATGGGAAAAGTGCAGTCTTGAGAAGAGATGAGAATGATAGCCCTAAGGGTTTGGAGTATGGTAAAAATGACAATTATTTCCCCCTTTCTGTGGTAATGATCCAGGTAAAATCATAGGCGTACATCATGCATAACATAGGCACAAAACAGGAGTTGAATTTCTGCGCGAATAGCCCTCACTCACTAAGCAGCCTTGACATTGGTAACTCAGTCATATTTTTAATATGGCAAACATTTTGCCTATATTTAAAATATTTTTGGCACATAGTTTGGTCTATATGACAGATCAGGGTGCCTTGAAGTAGGCCTGCTGGTCGAGCGCATGGTTTGTATAACGATGCAGTTAACATAGTTTACCCGAACAGACAATGTATAGAGTGGTCAGCGTATTGTGTCTGAGAATGTGGGAATGCTGTAGGCGTGTTGGCCCGAATTATCCCAGTCTCTCGGCGTTCCCTTCCTTGAAATGGACACCATATATTGTTAGAAAAAATGGTTAATTTGGGCTCTATATATAGAACCTTTAGGGCTTCCGTGTGAAGCAAGCGAAATAACACATTTTGGTGATATAGAACATTTAAAACATTAAAGAGGGTAGCAAAAAAAATACTTTTTCGACCAAAACTTGCCTTCTGGACGGACCAACAACATGTGCATCAAGGAATGTATGTGGTTTACAGAGAGATACTGGGCAGATACAGAAAGATTGCCTTATCATTTTGTTGGGACAAATGTTTGAAATACATTATGAAACATCCTGATTTGAAGGTAAGGTTTAGTCTAAGTAAAAAAATATTTGGACATGGGCAGTTATGAAATGCATTTATACATAATTATAAACTATTATTTACATACTAGGAAGATAGTTCATTTTATATGGCTAATAATAGGCATATCTCATAATACTTTTTTAAACTTGACTGCAGGGAGGAAATAATGAACGTTTTTGAAGAACAGGAAAAGTAATGATAATAGATGTTGATATTGGAAATAGGTTTAAAATTACTGGAAATTAAATGTGTATTTTGTATTCGTCAATCATTTACGTTAGAATAAAAAATGCATGCAAAAACAGTATATACAAACCCAAATAACAAAATGTAAATATTCGCTTCATTATTAGATTGCAATAAAGAACAGACATATATTTTTATTCCAATGAAATGAAAGAGATTAAATGTAAATAAAGTCCATTGGAGTAAAACAAACTCGACATAATGACATAATAAGGCTTAACGCATTTTGTTCCTCCCCTGAAGCTTATGGAGACAGGAATATGTTCGATTCCAATGTTTAAAACAATAGCAGCTTGGCAATGACCACATTTCTTCGAATGTTTGTTTAAAACGGTTCATACGCGGAATACAAAAATAAAACGTCGGATCTTGATAAATCTGTCCCCTTTTAGCACTCCTGTTCGGGTAAGTATAGCCTATCTAGCCAACCAAAACAATTGGTTCGGGTCAGCAAGAACATTACCTCACTTCACTGACATATGATAACAGACCCTCAACTTTAAAAATGTAAGCTAGAGTGCTCATAGCTGCCTGAAGATCTGTAGGTTAGTCCTACGGCTACCAACTCAAGGCCTAGTATGACAGACCTGACTCTTCTGTAGGCTGCTCCAATTTCTCTGTGACGTTAGAGAATATTAGGAGTGACATCACTGATAAACCTGCCCTAATTTCTGAAGATGACACCTTATGAAACCAATTGGATTTTAAATGGTTATGAAGTTACTGAATTCCATTGCAATTTAGCGGCTTGAGGAAATTAGCCTCCCGACCTTTGAGGTTTGAACAATATTTTGTTTAAAATGGTAAAAAAAAAAAAAAACGTTTATATAGGTCTATAACAACATGTTATGTGTAATTAATATAATCCATAACCTTATTGAAAAAATACAGACTACCAAGCAAAGCATTCTCTTTATATAATTAATCATGCACAATGTTACCTTAACTTTGATTGAAATTTACAAGCTGCTTTGAGATAAGCTCATATGAATTGAAATAAAATGGAAAATAAACGACTCACTTTTATCTTCATTATTACAAACACTGTGAGGAGGAACAATAAATACTCTTAATCAGGTGGTAATTTCTTTTCACCCAAATATGCATTTAATTTATAATTTTTTCTGTGTTAAAATAATCTTACACACGGACCTTTGATATTCTATGCTGGTGAATTACCATTTGAATTATAAATAGCCTAACTATACAGAAATAAGAAAAACATTCACCATGCCTGGGGCTAAATTCTCCCATCACACGTTATTTCCTACTACTCTCCTCCATTTCCTCTTCTCCCCATTTCTCCTCCTTTGTGTTTACCTCCCCACCTCCCCCTCCCACTCTCTCGCCCAGCCAGTGATCTGAACGCAGGCTGATTCAGGTTGTCATGCCTGTCTTAAATGTAATACATTACCATCTTCCCCACATCTGAGCATCCTCCAACCTTCCACCATGCAGAAAGCAGGACCACGACCCACCACCATCCCTGAACGCCTCCCCGGTGCCTCCCCCCATCTTCCCCACCTCCACCCCCCACCCTCAGCCCTGGTCTGCCTTCCTCTGTCACACGTTATCCTGTGTCCCAGTGAGAATCATTAGCAATGTCAGGACTGGACAGGGAAAGGAGGCCAGCAGAGACTGGGGTGGGGTGTGTGTGTGTATGTGTGCAGGCGTGTGTTTTTGCTGACATGCATGTGTCTGTGTGTATGTGTGTGAGGCAGGGTAGTGGATTGGTAAGCAATGGTCTGTGTAGGGAGATAGTGAGAGGTGGAGAGAGGGTGGGTGATGAATGGTAAACAGTATGCATGTGACAGGTCTCAGAGTTTGGCTGAGAGGAGCTGTTAGTGGTGCTGTGGAACTGTTTGTGGAGCTGTTTGTGGAGCTGTGTGTGGAACTGTTTGTGGAGCTGTGTGTGGAGCTGTTTGGGGAGCTGTGCGTGGAGCTGTGTGTGGAACTGTTTGTGGAGCTGTTTGTGGAGCTGTGTGTGGAGCTGTTTGGGGAGCTGTGCGTGGAGCTGTGTGTGGAACTGTTTGTGGAGCTGTTTGTGGAGCTGTGTGTGGAACTGTTTGTGGAGCTGTGTGTGGAACTGTGTGTGGTGCTGTGGAACTGTTTGTGGAGCTGTGTGTAGAGCTGTGTGGAGCTGTGTGTGGAGCTGTGTGTGGTGCTGTGTGTGGTGCTGTGGAACTGTCTGTGGAGCTGTATGTGGAGCTGTGGAACTGTTTGTGGAGCTGTGGAACTGTTTGTGGAGCTGTTTGTGGAGCTGTGTGTGGAGCTGCGGAAGTGTTTGTGGAAGTGTTTGTGGAGCTGTGTGTAGAGCTGTTTGTGGAGCTGTGTGTAGAGCTGTGTGGAGCTGTGTGTGGAGCTGTGTGTGGAGCTGTGTGTGGTGCTGTGGAACTGTTTGTGGAGCTGTATGTGGAGCTGTGGAACTGTTTGTGGAGCTGTGGAACTGTTTGTGGAGCTGTTTGTGGAGCTGTATGTGGAGCTGTGGAAGTGTTTGTGGAGCTGTGGAACTGTTTGTGGAGCTGTATGTGGAGCTGTGGAACTGTTTGTGGAGCTGTGGAACTGTTTGTGGAGCTGTTTGTGGAGCTGTGTGTGGAGCTGTGGAAGTGTTTGTGGAAGTGTTTGTGGAGCTGTGTGTGGAGCTGTGGAACTGTTTGTGGAGCTGTGGAACTGTTTGTGGAGCTGTTTGTGGAGCTGTGTGTGGAGCTGTGGAAGTGTTTGTGGAAGTGTTTGTGGAGCTGTTTGTGGAGCTGTGTGTGGAGCTGTGTGTGGAGCTGTGTGTGGTGCTGTGGAACTGTTTGTGGAGCTGTGTGTAGAGCTATGTGTAGAGCTGTGTGTGGAGCTGTGTGTGGTGCTGTGGAACTGTTTGTGGAGCTGTTTGTGGAGCTGTGTGTGGAGCTGTGGAACTGTTTGTGGAGCTGTGGAACTGTTTGTGGAGCTGTGGAACTGTTTGTGGAGCTGTATGTGGAGCTGTTTGTGGAGCTGTGGAACTGTTTGTGGAGCTGTATGTGGAGCTGTGTGTGGAGCTGTATGTGGAGCTGTTTGTGGAGCTGTGTGTGGAGCTGTGGAAGTGTTTGTGGAAGTGTTTGTGGAGCTGTGTGTGGAGCTGTGGAATTGTTTGTGGAGCTGTGGAACTGTTTGTGGAGCTGTTTGTGGAGCTGTGTGTGGAGCTGTGGAAGTGTTTGTGGAAGTGTTTGTGGAGCTGTGTGTGGTGCTGTGTGTGGAGCTGTGTGCGGTGCTGTGGAACTGTTTGTGGAGCTGTGTGTGGAACTGTGTGTGGTGCTGTGTGTGGAGCTGTGTGTGGAGCTGTGTGTGGAGCTGTGTGTGAAGCTGTGTGTGGAACTGTGTGTGGAGCTGTGTGTGGTGCTGTATGTGGTGCTGTGGAACTGTGTGTGGAACTGTTTGTGGAGCTGTGTGTGGAGCTGTGTGTGGTGCTGTGGAAATGTTTGTGGAGCTGTGTGTGGAACTGTGTGTGGAGCTGTGTGTGGTGCTGTGGAACTGTGTGTGGAGCTCTGTGTGGAGCTGTTTGTGGAGCTGTATGTGGTGCTGTGGAACTGTGTGTGGAGCTGTGTGTGGAACTGTTCGTGGAGCTGTGTGTGGAGCTGTGTGTGGAGCTGTGTGTGGAGCTGTGTGTGGAGCTGTGTGTGGAGCTGTGTGTGGAGCTGTGGAACTGTTTGTGAAGCTGTGTGTGGAGCTGTTTGTGGAGCTGTGTGTGGAGCTGTGTGTGGAGCTGTTTGTGGAGCTGTGGAACTGTTTGTGGAGCTGTGTGTGGAGCTGTTTGGGGAGCTGTTTGTGGAGCTGTGTGTGGAGCTGTTTGGGGAGCTGTGCGTGGAGCTGTGTGTGGAGCTGTTTGGGGAGCTGTTTGTGGAGCTGTGTGTGGAACTGTTTGTGGAGCTGTGTGTGGAGCTGTGTGTAGAGCTGTTTGTGGAGCTGTGGAACTGTTTGTGGAGCTCTGTGTGGAGCTGTGTTTGGAACTGTGTGTGGAACTGTGGAACTGTTTGTGGTGCTGTGGAGCTGTGTGTGGAGCTGTGGAGCTGTGTGTGGAGCTGTGTGTGGAGCTGTGTGTGGAGCTGTGTGTGGAGCTGTGGAGCTGTGTGTGGAGCTGTGGAGCTGTGTGTGGAGCTGTGGAGCTGTGTTTGGAACTGTGTGTGGAACTGTGGAACTGTTTGTGGTGCTGTGGAGCTGTGTGTGGAGCTGTGGAGCTGTGTGTGGAGCTGTGTGTGGAGCTGTGTGTGGAGCTGTGTGTGGAGCTTTGGAGCTGTGTGTGGAGCCATGGAGCTGTGTGGGGAACTGTGGAGCTGTGTGTGGAACTGAGGAGCTGGGTGTGGAGCTGTGTGTGGAGCTGTGTGTGGAGCTGTGGATCTGTGTGTGGAGCTGTGGAGTTGTGTGTGGAACTGTGGAGCTGTGTGTGGAGTTGTGTGTGGAGCTGTGTGTGGAACTGTGGAGCTGTGTGTTGAGCTGTGTGTGAAGCTGTGGAGCTGTGTGTGGAGCTGTGTGTGGAACTGTGGAGCTGTGTGTGGAGCTGTGTGTGGAACTGTGGAGCTGTGTGTGGAGCTGTGTGTGAAGCTGTGGAACTGTGTGTGGAGCTGTGTGTGGAACTGTGAAGCTGTGGAACTGTGTGTTGAGCTGTGTATGGAACTGTGGATCTGTGTGTGGAGCTGTGTGTGGAGCTGTGGAGTTGTGTGTGGAGCTGTGTGTGGAACTGTGGAGCTGTGTGTTGAACTGTGTGTGAAGCTGTGGAGCTGTGTGTGGAGCTGTGTGTAGAGCTGTGGAGCTGTGTGTGGAGCTGCGTGCGGAGATGTATGTGAAGCTGCGTGTGGAACTGTGGAGCTGTGTTTGGAGCTGTGTGTTAAGCTGTGGAATTGTGTGTGGAGCTGTGGAGCTGTGCGTGGAGCTGTGTGTGGAGCTGTGTGTGGAACTGTGGAGCTGTGTGTGGAACTGTGGAGCTGTGTGTGGAGCTGTGTGTGGAGCTGTGGAGCTGTGTGTGGATCTGTAGAGCTGTGTGTGGAGCTGCTGGTGGAGCTGTGTGTGGAGCTGTGTGTGGAACTGTGGAGCTGTGTGTGGAGCTGTGTGTGGAGCTGTGTGTGGAACTGTGGAGCTGTGTGTGGAGCTGTGTGTGAAGCTGTGGAACTGTGTGTGGAGCTGTGGAGCTGTGTTTGGAGCTGTGGAACTGTGTGTGGAGCTGTGGAGTTGTGTGAGGAGCTGTGTGTGGAGCTGTGGAGTTGTGTGTGGAGCTGTGTGTGGAGCTGTGGAGCTGTGTGTGGAGCTGTGGAGCTGTGTGTGGAGCTGTGTGTGGAGCTGTGTGTGGAGCTGTGTGTGGAGCTTTGGAGCTGTGTGTGGAGCCATGGAGCTGTGTGGGGAACTGTGGAGCTGTGTGTGGAACTGAGGAGCTGGGTGTGGAGCTGTGTGTGGAGCTGTGTGTGGAGCTGTGGATCTGTGTGTGGAGCTGTGGAGTTGTGTGTGGAACTGTGGAGCTGTGTGTGGAGTTGTGTGTGGAGCTGTGTGTGGAACTGTGGAGCTGTGTGTTGAGCTGTGTGTGAAGCTGTGGAGCTGTGTGTGGAGCTGTGTGTGGAACTGTGGAGCTGTGTGTGGAGCTGTGTGTGGAACTGTGGAGCTGTGTGTGGAGCTGTGTGTGAAGCTGTGGAACTGTGTGTGGAGCTGTGTGTGGAACTGTGAAGCTGTGGAACTGTGTGTTGAGCTGTGTATGGAACTGTGGATCTGTGTGTGGAGCTGTGTGTGGAGCTGTGGAGTTGTGTGTGGAGCTGTGTGTGGAACTGTGGAGCTGTGTGTTGAACTGTGTGTGAAGCTGTGGAGCTGTGTGTGGAGCTGTGTGTAGAGCTGTGGAGCTGTGTGTGGAGCTGCGTGCGGAGATGTATGTGAAGCTGCGTGTGGAACTGTGGAGCTGTGTTTGGAGCTGTGTGTTAAGCTGTGGAATTGTGTGTGGAGCTGTGGAGCTGTGCGTGGAGCTGTGTGTGGAGCTGTGTGTGGAACTGTGGAGCTGTGTGTGGAACTGTGGAGCTGTGTGTGGAGCTGTGTGAGGAGCTGTGGAGCTGTGTGTGGATCTGTAGAGCTGTGTGTGGAGCTGCTGGTGGAGCTGTGTGTGGAGCTGTGTGTGGAACTGTGGAGCTGTGTGTGGAGCTGTGTGTGGAGCTGTGTGTGGAACTGTGGAGCTGTGTGTGGAGCTGTGTGTGAAGCTGTGGAACTGTGTGTGGAGCTGTGGAGCTGTGTTTGGAGCTGTGGAACTGTGTGTGGAGCTGTGGAGTTGTGTGAGGAGCTGTGTGTGGAGCTGTGGAGTTGTGTGTGGAGCTGTGTGTGGAGCTGTGTGTGGAGCTGTGGAGTTGTGTGCGGAGCTATGTGTGAAGCTGTAGAGCTGTGTGTGGAACTGTGGAGCTGTGTGTGGAGCTGTGGAACTGTGTGTGGAGCTGTGTGTGGAGCTGTGGAGCTGTGTGTGGAGCTGTGTGTGAAGCTGTGGAACTGTGTGTGGAGCTGTGTGTGGAACTGTGAAGCTGTGGAACTATGTGTTGAGCTGTGTATGGAACTGTGGATCTGTGTGTGGAGCTGTGTGTGGAGCTGTGGAGTTGTGTGTGGAGCTGTGTGTGGAACTGTGGAGCTGTGTGTTGAACTGTGTGTGAAGCTGTGGAGCTGTTTGTGGAGCTGTGTGTAGAGCTGTGGAGCTGTGTGTGGAGCTGCGTGCGGAGATGTGTGTGAAGCTGCGTGTGGAACTGTGGAGCTGTGTTTGGAGCTGTGTGTTAAGCTGTGGAATTGTGTGTGGAGCTGTGGAGCTGTGCGTGGAGCTGTGTGTGGAGCTGTGTGTGGAACTGTGGAGCTGTGTGTGGAACTGTGGAGCTGTGTGTGGAGCTGTGTGTGGAGCTGTGGAGCTGTGTGTGGATCTGTAGAGCTGTGTGTGGAGCTGCTGGTGGAGCTGTGTGTGGAGCTGTGTGTGGAACTGTGGAGCTGTGTGTGGAGCTGTGTGTGGAGCTGTGTGTGGAACTGTGGAGCTGTGTGTGTGTGGAGCTGTGGAGTTGTGTGCGGAGCTATGTGTGAAGCTGTAGAGCTGTGTGTGGAACTGTGGAGCTGTGTGTGGAGCTGTGGAACTGTGTGTGGAGCTGTGTCTGGAGGTGTGTGTGGAGGTGTGTGTGGAGAGGAGAGATGCTGCTGTGTTCATATTTGGATGCGTTAACGACCTCCTTGTTAAAGCATACTGAACATATAAAGTAATTGTCACGTTTTGACCTTAGTTCCTTTGTTTTGTCTTTGTTTTAGTATGGTCAGGGCGTGAGTTGGGGTGGGCAGTCTATGTTCTTTTTTCTATAATTTGGGATTTCTGTGTTTGGCCTGGTATGGTTCTCAATCAGAGGCAGCTGTCAATCGTTGTCCCTGATTGAGAACCATACTTAGGTAGCCTGGTTTCACCTTTGAGTTGTGGGTGATTATTTTCTGTTCTGTGTTTTGCTGCACCGTTCAGGACTCGTCGTTTTATTGTTTTTGTTCAAGTGTTCAGTATTCGCATTAAATACAATACGGACACCTACCACGCTGCGCATTGGGCTGACCTTTCTTACTTCTCATCTGAGGAGGACGAAGACAAGCGTTACAGTAATCACGTATGAAGACTGGAAAGAATAAAAACACATGGTTTGTTTTGGGTTTCTTTAATATGAATTTATATGCATTGATACACAAATATTAGTAGCCTAACCACACAACAGATTTTTGGTACATTTAATAATATGCTATCAAAGGCGAAGAGTTGCTTATAAATCACCAAACAGATTGTGAACAGTCAGCATGGGTTCTCCTATAATACAACCCACCAATAAATCCAGCAATCTAAGGGGTTAACACATCATCAGATTATCAATGAGCACTCTGTGGGACTGAGAATTTAACCTATTGCTTTGCTTCAGTCTGTAGCAACACATCATTCCACGCAGAGCATATCTTTTACAGTGTCTGCATGTGTATAAGAGACACATAGGTGAGTGAAGAGAGTTCTCACTAACCAGAAATCCAGACTATACCTATTATACAGTGCCTTGTCAAATTATTTTTATTCATTTTTTATTTATTTCCCCTTTATTTAACCAGGTAGGCCAGTTGAGAACAAGTTCTCATTTACAACTGCTACCTGGCTGTCACGCGGGACTAGGTGTGTGAGGTAAGAATCAGGCGCAGAGAGCAGAGAGTTCCAAGGGAGAAGTGCACTTTAATGTGGCACCAAAATACAATGCCCAAACACAGGGCGCGAAAATTACAGACCAACCCAAAACACAGGGCGTGAAAATTACGGACCAACCCAAAACACAGGGTACCCAGTCCGGAGCACGAACACACCCAACAACACAACACGTAACACTAAAACAATCCCGCACAAAACAAGGGTGGGTTTACTAGAAGGGTGGGTTTACTATAAGGACTCCCATCAGGAAAACATAATAGGACACTAATAAGACAAAACAAACAGAAAAGGGAAAAGGGATCGGTGGCGACTAGCACCGCCCGAACAGGCAGGGGAGCCAACTTCGGCGGAAGTCGTGACACTGGCCAAGATAAAACAACACAGAGTTACACATGGGATAAACAATTGTACAGTCAATAACACAATATGAAAATCTGTCTACAGTGTGTGCAAATGAAGTAAGGAGGTAAGGCAATAAATAGGCCAAAAGTGGCGAAGTAAATTACAATTTAGCAATTTACACAGGAGGATATGTGCAGATGAGGATGCGCAAGTAGAAATTCTGGTGTGCAAAAGAGCAGAAAAACAAAAACACATATGGGGATGAGGTAGGTAGGTAGTTGGTTGATGGATGGGCTATTTACAGATGGGATGTGTACAGCTGCAGCGATCGGTAAGCTGCTCTGACAACTGACACTTAAAGTTAGTGAGGGAGATATAAGTCTCCAACTTCAGTGATTTTTGCAAGTCGTTCCAGTCATTGGCAGCAGAGAACTGGAAGGAAAGTCGGCCAAAGGAGGTGTTGGGTTTGGGGATGACCAGTGAAATATACCTGCTGGAGCACATGCTACGGGTGGGTGTTGACCAGCGAGTTGAGATATGGTGGAGCTTTACCTAGCCACGTCTTATATATACGTCTTAAGGAGATGATTGTGGACTTCAGGAAACAGCAGAGGGAACACCCCCCTATCCACATCGATGGAACAGTAGTGGAGAGGGTAGTAAGGGTAGTAAGTTTTAAGTTGCTCGGCGTACACATCACAGACAAACTGAATTGGTCCACCCACACAGACAGCATCGTGAAGAAGGCGCAGCAGCGCCTCTTCAACCTCAGGAGGCTGAAGAAATTTGGCTTGTCACCAAAAGCACTCACAAACTTCTACAGATGCACAATCGAGAGCATCCTGTCGGGCTGCATCACCGCCTGGTACGGCAACTGCTCCGCCCACAACCGTAAGGCTCTCCAGAGGGTAGTGAGGTCTGCACAACGCATCACCGGGGGCAAACTACCTGCCCTCCAGGACACCTACACCACCCGATGTCACAGGAAGGCCATAAAGATCATCAAGGACAACAACCACCCGAGCCACTGCCTGTTCACCCCGCTATCATCCAGAAGGCGAGGTCAGTACAGGTGCATCAAAGCTGGGACCGAGACACTGAAAATCAGCTTATATCTCAAGGCCATCAGACTGTTAAACAGCCACCACTAACATTGAGTGGCTGCTGCCAACACACTGACTCAACTCCAGCCACTTTAATAATGGGAATTGATGGGAAATGATGTAAAATATATCACTAGCCACTTTAAACAATGCTACCTAATATAATGTTTACATACCCTACATTATTAATCTCATATGTATATGTATATACTGTACTCTATATCATCTACTGCATCTTTATGTAATACATGTATCACTAGCCACTTTAACTATGCCACTTTGTTTACATACTCATCTCATATGTATATACTGCACTCAATACCATCTACTGTATCTTGCCTATGCCGCTCTGTACCATCACTCATTCATATATCTTTATGTACATATTCTTTATCCCCTTACACTTGTGTCTATAAGGTAGTAGTTTTGGAATTGTTAGCTAGATTACTTGTTGGTTATTACTGCATTGTCGGAACTAGAAGCACAAGCATTTCGCTACACTCGCATTAACATCTGCTAACCATGTGAATGTGACAAATAAAATTTGATTTGATTTGATTTGGAGCCGGTGGGTTTGGCGATGAATATGTAGCGAGGGCCAGCCAACGAGAGCATACAGGTCGCAGGTGTGGGCAGTATATGGGACTTTGGTGTCAAAATGGATGGCACTGTGATAGACTGCATCCAATTTGCTGAGTAGTGTTGGAGGCTATTTTGTAAATGACATCGCCGAAGTCAAGGATCTGTAGGATAGTCAGTTTTACGAGGGTATGTTCCGCAGCATGAGTGAAGGAGGCTTTGTTGCGAAATAGGAAACCGATTCTAGATTTAACTTTGGATTGGAGATGCCTAATGTGAGTCTGGAAGGAGAGTTTACAGTCTAGCCAGACACCTAGGTATTTATAGTTGTCCACATATTCTAAGTTGGAACCGTCCAGAGTAGTGATGCTAGTCAGGCGGGCAGGCGCAAGCATTTAAAAGCATTTGGAGGCCACAGAAGGAGTGTTGTATGGCGTTGAAGCTCATTTGGAGGTTTGTTAACACAGTGTCCAAAGAAGGGCCAGATGTACATGTATACAAAATAGTGTCATCTGCGTAGAGGTGGATCAAAGAATCACGCAGCAAGAGCAAATTCATTGATATATACAGAGAAATGTAATTTAATTGAACCTTGTGGAACCCCCATAGAGACTGCCAGAGGTCCGGACAACAGGCCCTCCGATTTGACACACTGAACTCTAAATGAGAAGTAGTCAATGAACCAGGCGAGGTAGTCATTAGAGAAACTAAGGCTGTTGAGACTGCCGATAAGAATACGGTTATTGACAGAGTCGAAAGCCTTGGCCAGGTTGATGAAGACGGACGAACAGTACTGTCTTGAATCGTTTAGGACCTTGAGAGTGGCTGAGCTGCACCCGAGAATACACCTCCCCTTCCACCGCTAGAGGAGATGGGAGACTCCACCTCGACATCTAGAGGAGATGGGAGACTCCACCTCCACCTCTAGAGGAGATTAGAAACTCCACCTCCACCACGAGAGGAGATGGAAGACTCCAACTCCACCTCTACCTCCACCTCCACCTCTAGAGGAGATGAGAGACTACACCTCCACCTCTAGAGGAGATGAGAGACTCCAACTCCACCTCTAGAGGAGATGAGAGACTCCACCTCTAGAGGAGATGGGAGACTCCACCTCCACCTCTAGAGGAGATGGGACACTCCACCTCCACCTCCACAGGAGATGGGTGACTCCACCTCCACCTCTAGTGGAGATGAGAGACTCCAGCTCCATCTCCACCTTTAGTGGAGATGAGAGACTCCACCTCCATCTCTAGTGGAGATGGGAGACTCCACCTCCACCTCTATAGGAGATGAGAGACTCCACCTCCACCACTAGAGGAGATAGGAGACCCCACCTCCACCTCTACAGGAGATGGGAGACTCCATATCCACCACTAGAGGAGATGGGTGACTCCACCTCCACCTCTAGAGGAGATGGGAGACTCCACCTCCACCTCCACAGGTAATGGGTGACTCCACCTCCACCTCTAGAGGAGATGAGAGACTCCACCTCCACCACTAGAGGAGATATGAGACTCCACCTCTAGAGGACATGGGAAACTCCACGTCAACCAATAGAGGAGATGGGAGACTACACCTCCACCTCTAGAGGAGATGGGAGACTGCACCTCCACGTCCACCACTAGAGCACATGAGAGTCTCCATTTCCACCTGCACCTCTAGAGGAGATGGGATATTCCATCTCCACCTCCACCTCTAGATTTGATGGGAGACTCCACCTCCACGTCTAGAGGAGATGGGTGACTCCACTTCCACCTCTAGAGGAGATTATAGACTCCAGTTCCACCTCCAGAGGAGATTAGAGACTCCACCTCCAACACTAGAGGACATGGTTGACTACACCTCTTCCTCCACTTCTATAGGAGATGGGAGACTCCACCTCCACCTCAAGGGGAGATGAGCGACTCCACCTCCCCCTCTAGAGGAGATGAGAGACTCCACCTCCACCTCTATAGAAGATGAGAGACTCCACCTCCCCCTCTAGAGGATATGAGAGACTCCACCTCAGCCTCCACCTCTAGAGGAGATGGGAGACTGCACATCACCTCCACCGCTAGAAGACATTGGAGAATCCACTTCCACCTGCACCTCTAGAGGAGATGGGAGACTCCATCTCCACCTCCACCTCCACCTCTAGAGGAGATTATAAACTCCACTTCCACCTCCACCTCTAGAGGAGATGAGAGACTCCACCTCCACCACTAGAGGAGATATGAGACTCCCCCTCCACCTCTAGAGGACATGGGAGACTCTACGTCAACCAATAGAGGAGATGGGAGACTACACCTCCACCTCTAGAGGAGATGGGAGACTGCACCTCCACGTCCACCACTAGAGCACATGAGAGTCTCCATTTCCACCTGCACCTCTAGAGAAGATGGGATATTCCATCTCCACCTCCACCTCTAGATTTGATGGG
Organism: Oncorhynchus mykiss; assembly: GCF_057628025.1. Lineage (NCBI taxonomy): Eukaryota > Metazoa > Chordata > Actinopteri > Salmoniformes > Salmonidae > Oncorhynchus > Oncorhynchus mykiss. The sequence goes on along the minus strand of NC_143025.1, from coordinate 83,428,712 downwards.
AGACTCCACCTCCACCTCTAGAGGAGATGGGTGACTCCACTTCCACCTCTAGAGGAGATTATAGACTCCAGTTCCACCTCCAGAGGAGATTAGAGACTCCACCTCCAACACTAGAGGACATGGTTGACTACACCTCTTCCTCCACTTTTATAGGAGATGGGAGACTCCACCTCCACCTCAAGGGGAGATGAGCGACTCCACCTCCCCCTCTAGAGGAGATGAGAGACTCCACCTCCACCTCTATAGAAGATGAGAGACTCCACCTCCCCCTCTAGAGGATATGGGAGACTCCACCTCAGCCTCCACCTCTAGAGGAGATGGGAGACTGCACCTCACCTCCACCGCTAGAAGACATTGGCGAATCCACTTCCACCTGCACCTCTAGAGGAGATGGGAGACTCCATCTCCACTTCCACCTCCACCTCTAGAGGAGATTATAAACTCCACTTCCACCTCCACAGCTAGAGGAGATGGGAGACTCCACCTCCACCTCTAGAGTAGATGAGAGACTCCACCTCCAACTCCACCGCTAGATGAGATGGTAGACTCCACCTCCACCGTTAGAAGAGATGGGAGACTCCACCTTCACCACGAGAAGAGATGGGAGACTCCACCTACACCTCAAGAGGAGATGGGAGACTGCACCTCTACCTCCACCGCTAGAAGACATGGGAGAATCCACTTCCACCTGCACCTCCAGAGGAGATGGGAGACTGCATCTCCACCTCCACCTCTAGAGAAGATTATAGACTCCACCTCCACCTCCACAGCTAGAGGAGATGGGAGACTCCACCTCCACCTCTAAAGGAGATGAGAGACTCCACCTCCACCTCCACCGCTAGGGGAGATGGGAGACTCCACCGCCATCTCTAGAGGAGATTGGGGACTCCACCTCCACCTCTAGAGGAAATGAGAGAATCTTCCTACACCTTGAGATTAGATGAGACACTACACTTCCAACGCTAGAGGAGACGGGAGACTCCACCTCCGCCTCTAGTGGAGATGGGATACTCCACCTCCACCTTTAGAGGAGATGAGAGATTCCACCTCCGCCTCTAGTGGAGATGGGAGACTCCACCTCCGCCTCTTGTGGAGATGGGAGACTCCACCTACACCTTTAGAGGAGATGGGAGACTCCACCTCCAACTCCACAGCTAGAGGAGATGGGAGACTCCACCTCTAAAGGAGATGAGAGACTCCACCTCCATCTCTAGAGTAGATGAGAGACTCCACCTCCACCACTAGATGAGATGGGAGACTCCACCTCCACCGTTAGAAGAGATGGGATACTCCACCATCACCGCGAGAAGAGATGGGAGACTCCACCTCCACCTCTAGATGAGATTGAGGACCACCTCCACCTCTAGAGGAAATTAGAGAATCTTCCTCCACCTTTAGATTAGATGAGAGACTCCACCTCAGCCTCCACCTCTAGAGGAGATGGGAGACTGCAACTCCACCTCCACCGCTAGAAGACATGGGAGAATCCACTTCCACCTGCACCTCTAGAGGAGATGGGAGACTCCACCTCCACCTCTAAAGGAGATGAGAGACTCCATCTCCACCTCTAGAGTAGATGAGAGACTCCACCTCCACCTCTAGAGGAAATGAGAGAATCTGCCTCCACCTTTAGATTAGATGAGAGACTACACTTCCAACGCTAGAGGAGATGGGAGACTCCACCTCCACCTCTAGTGGAGATGGCAGACTCCACTTCCACCTCCGTCTTTAGAGGAGATGAGAGACTCCACGTCCACGACCACCTCCACTGCTAGAAGACATGGGAGAATCCACTTCCACCTGCACCTCCAGAGGAGATGGGAGACTGCATCTCCACCTCCACCTCTAGAGAAGATTATAGACTCCACCTCCACCTCCACAGCTAGAGGAGATGGGAGACTCCACCTCCACCTCTAAAGGAGATGAGAGACTCCACCTCCACCTCCACCGCTAGGGGAGATGGGAGACTCCACCGCCATCTCTAGAGGAGATTGGGGACTCCACCTCCACCTCTAGAGGAAATGAGAGAATCTTCCTACACCTTGAGATTAGATGAGACACTACACTTCCAACGCTAGAGGAGACGGGAGACTCCACCTCCGCCTCTAGTGGAGATGGGATACTCCACCTCCGCCTCTAGTGGAGATGGGAGACTCCACCTCCGCCTCTAGTGGAGATGGGAGACTCCACCTACACCTTTAGAGGAGATGGGAGACTCCACCTCCAACTCCACAGCTAGAGGAGATGGGAGACTCCACCTCTAAAGGAGATGAGAGACTCCACCTCCATCTCTAGAGTAGATGAGAGACTCCACCTCCACCACTAGATGAGATGGGAGACTCCACCTCCACCGTTAGAAGAGATGGGATACTCCACCATCACCGCGAGAAGAGATGGGAGACTCCACCTCCACCTCTAGATGAGATTGAGGACCACCTCCACCTCTAGAGGAAATTAGAGAATCTTCCTCCACCTTTAGATTAGATGAGAAACTCCACCTCAGCCTCCACCTCTAGAGGAGATGGGAGACTGCAACTCCACCTCCACCGCTAGAAGACATGGGAGAATCCACTTCCACCTGCACCTCTAGAGGAGATGGGAGACTCCACCTCCACCTCTAAAGGAGATGAGAGACTCCATCTCCACCTCTAGAGTAGATGAGAGACTCCACCTCCACCTCCACCTCTAGAGGGAATCTGTTGTTGTGTTGGGAGACTCCACCTCTAGAGGAGATGAGAGACTCCACCTCCACCTTTAGAGGAGATGGGAGACTACACCTCCACCTCTAGAGGAGATGGGACACTCCACCTCCACCTCCACAGGAGATGGGTGACTCCACCTCCACCTCTAGTGGAGATGAGAGACTCCAGCTCCATCTCCACCTTTAGTGGAGATGAGAGACTCCACCTCCATCTCTAGAGGAGATGGGAGACTCCAACTCCACCTCTATAGGAGATGAGAGACTCCACCTCCACCACTAGAGGAGATATGAGACTCCACCTCCACCTCTAGAGGACATGGGAGACTCCACGTCAACCAATAGAGGAGATGGGAGACTACACCTCCACCTCTAGAGGAGATGGGAGACTGCACCTCCACGTACACCACTAGAGCACATGAGAGTCTCCATTTCCAACTGCACCTCTAGAGGAAATGCAGATTCCATCTCCACCTCCACCTCTAGAGGAGATGAGAGACTCCACCTCCACCACTAGAGGAGATAGGAGACCCCACCTCCACCTCTACAGGAGATGGGAGACTCCATATCCACCACTAGAGGAGATGGGTGACTCCACCTCCACCTCTAGAGGAGATGGGAGACTCCACCTCCACCTCCACAGGTAATGGGTGACTCCATATCCACCACTAGAGGAGATGGGAGACTACACCTCCACCTCTAGAGGAGATGGGAGACTGCACCTCCACGTCCACCACTAGAGCACATGAGAGTCTCCATTTCCACCTGCACCTCTAGAGGAGATGGGATATTCCATCTCCACCTCCACCTCTAGATTTGATGGGAGACTCCACCTCCACCTCTAGAGGAGATGGGTGACTCCACTTCCACCTCTAGAGGAGATTATAGACTCCAGTTCCACCTCCAGAGGAGATTAGAGACTCCACCTCCAACACTAGAGGACATGGTTGACTACACCTCTTCCTCCACTTCTATAGGAGATGGGAGACTCCACCTCCACCTCAAGGGGAGATGAGCGACTCCACCTCCCCCTCTAGAGGAGATGAGAGACTCCACCTCCACCTCTATAGAAGATGAGAGACTCCACCTCCCCCTCTAGAGGATATGGGAGACTCCACCTCAGCCTCCACCTCTAGAGGAGATGGGAGACTGCACCTCACCTCCACCGCTAGAAGACATTGGAGAATCCACTTCCACCTGCACCTCTAGAGGAGATGGGAGACTCCATCTCCACCTCCACCTCCACCTCTAGAGGAGATTATAAACTCCACTTCCACCTCCACCTCTAGAGGAGATGAGAGACACCACCTCCACCACTAGAGGAGATATGAGACTCCCCCTCCACCTCTAGAGGACATGGGAGACTCCACGTCAACCAATAGAGGAGATGGGAGACTACACCTCCACCTCTAGAGGAGATGGGAGACTGCACCTCCACGTCCACCACTAGAGCACATGAGAGTCTCCATTTCCACCTGCACCTCTAGAGGAGATGGGAGACTCCACCTCCACCTCTAGAGGAGATGGGTGACTCCACTTCCACCTCTAGAGGAGATTATAGACTCCAGTTCCACCTCCAGAGGAGATTAGAGACTCCACCTCCAACACTAGAGGACATGGTTGACTACACCTCTTCCTCCACTTTTATAGGAGATGGGAGACTCCACCTCCACCTCAAGGGGAGATGAGCGACTCCACCTCCCCCTCTAGAGGAGATGAGAGACTCCACCTCCACCTCTATAGAAGATGAGAGACTCCACCTCCCCCTCTAGAGGATATGAGAGACTCCACCTCAGCCTCCACCTCTAGAGGAGATGGGAGACTGCACCTCACCTCCACCGCTAGAAGACATTGGAGAATCCACTTCCACCTGCACCTCTAGAGGAGATGGGAGACTCCATCTCCACTTCCACCTCCACCTCTAGAGGAGATTATAAACTCCACTTCCACCTCCACAGCTAGAGGAGATGGGAGACTCCACCTCCACCTCTAGAGTAGATGAGAGACTCCACCTCCAACTCCACCGCTAGATGAGATGGTAGACTCCACCTCCACCGTTAGAAGAGATGGGAGACTCCACCTTCACCACGAGAAGAGATGGGAGACTCCACCTACACCTCAAGAGGAGATGGGAGACTGCACCTCTACCTCCACCGCTAGAAGACATGGGAGAATCCACTTCCACCTGCACCTCCAGAGGAGATGGGAGACTGCATCTCCACCTCCACCTCTAGAGAAGATTATAGACTCCACCTCCACCTCCAAAAAGAGGAGATGGGAGACTCCACCTCCACCTCTAAAGGAGATGAGAGACTCCACCTCCACCTCCACCGCTAGGGGAGATGGGAGACTCCACCGCCATCTCTAGAGGAGATTGGGGACTCCACCTCCACCTCTAGAGGAAATGAGAGAATCTTCCTACACCTTGAGATTAGATGAGACACTACACTTCCAACGCTAGAGGAGACGGGAGACTCCACCTCCGCCTCTAGTGGAGATGGGATACTCCACCTCCACCTTTAGAGGAGATGAGAGATTCCACCTCCGCCTCTAGTGGAGATGGGAGACTCCACCTCCGCCTCTAGTGGAGATGGGAGACTCCACCTACACCTTTAGAGGAGATGGGAGACTCCACCTCCAACTCCACAGCTAGAGGAGATGGGAGACTCCACCTCTAAAGGAGATGAGAGACTCCACCTCCATCTCTAGAGTAGATGAGAGACTCCACCTCCACCACTAGATGAGATGGGAGACTCCACCTCCACCGTTAGAAGAGATGGGATACTCCACCATCACCGCGAGAAGAGATGGGAGACTCCACCTCCACCTCTAGATGAGATTGAGGACCACCTCCACCTCTAGAGGAAATTAGAGAATCTTCCTCCACCTTTAGATTAGATGAGAGACTCCACCTCAGCCTCCACCTCTAGAGGAGATGGGAGACTGCAACTCCACCTCCACCGCTGGAAGACATGGGAGAATCCACTTCCACCTGCACCTCTAGAGGAGATGGGAGACTCCACCTCCACCTCTAAAGGAGATGAGAGACTCCATCTCCACCTCTAGAGTAGATGAGAGACTCCACCTCCACCTCCACCTCTAGAGGGAATCTGTTGTTGTGTTGGGAGACTCCACCTCTAGAGGAGATGAGAGACTCCACCTCCACCTTTAGAGGAGATGGGAGACTACACCTCCACCTCAACCGCTAGAGGAGATGGGAGACTCCACCTCTAGAGGAGTTGGGAGAGTCCACCTCCACCTCTAGAAGAGATGGGAGACTACACCTCCACCTCAACCGCTAGAGGAGTTGGGAGACTCCACCTCTAGAGGAGTTGGGAGAGTCCACTTCCACCTCTAGAGGAGATGGGAGACTACACCTCTGTCTCCAAGCTAGAGGAGATGGGAGACTCCACCTCCACCTCTAGAGGAGATGGGAGACTACACCTCCACCTCCACCTCTAGAGGAGATGGGAGACTCCACCTCCACCGCTAGAGGTGTTGGGAGACTCTACCT
>NC_143025.1:83322500-83420000 GCF_057628025.1 Oncorhynchus mykiss | reverse complement strand
CATTCAAATACATGAGTCACACTGCCAACTATCTGTAGACCACGCCCTGCAGAGGGCGAGAGGCATGAAGTCAGACTTCCCAGCCACTGCCTTTATCCAAAGAACGCAGTAAGTACACAGGAAAGGAGAACTTTCAAATGCAGGTGTTTCCTTTTAGTGCTGGCAATCCATAAGACACCTATCTGGAGCAAGAAGAAAGAATACATTATCAGCTGAATATTGGTGGGATAATGGTGAGTTCAATCAGTGTGAGATTACATTAAGTGAGCACGGGTGAGGTGTGCACCTAAACGGCTAGGTGTAGCAAGGAAACCTCAATCAGTAGATTTTCAGAGGTGAGGTAAGTCTCTTGCTAGGAGCAAACAGCGTTAGAATTAAAGCTAAAGCCAAATCACTTCTGAAAGGTTCACTGAATGATACAAATTACAATACTACTTACCTCACCACATTACAATACTACTTACCTCACCACATTACAATACTACTTACCTCACCACATTACAATACTACTTACCTCACCACATTACAATACTACTTATAAAAGTATTTCATATTTCATGAAAATCCAACTAAAATCCAAAAAGTATTACAGGGAGTTTGACATTATTATGCATTGCTCCACATTGTGTTATGTACAGTATGAGTTATGTACAGTATGTGTTATGTACAGTATGTGTTATGTACAGTATGTGTTATGTACAGTATGAGTTATGTACAGTATGTGTTATGTACAGTATGTGTTATGTACAGTATGTGTTATGTACAGTATGTGTTATGTACAGTATGAGTTATGTACAGTATGTGTTAAGTGCAGTATGAGTTATGTACAGTATGTGTTATGTACAGTATGAGTGATGTACAGTATGTGTTATGTACAGTATGTATTATGTACAGTATGAGTTATATACAGTATGTGTTATATACAGTATGTATTATGTACAGTAGGAGTTATATACAGTATGTGTTATGTACAGTATGTGCAGTATGTGTTATGTACAGTATGTGTTATGTACAGTATGTGTTATGTGCAGTGTGAATTATATAAAGTATGTGTTATGTACAGTATGTGTTATGTACAGTATGAGTTATATACAGTATGTGTTATATACAGTATGTATTATGTACAGTATGAGTTATATACAGTATGTGTTATGTATAGTATGTGCAGTATGTGTTATGTACAGTATGTGTTATGTACAGTATGTGTTATGTGCAGTGTGAATTATATAAAGTATGTGTTATGTACAGTATGTGTTATGTACAGTATGTGTTATGTACAGTATGTATTATGTACAGTATGTGTTATGTACAGTATGTATTATGTACAGTATGTGTTATGTACAGTATGTATTATGTACAGTATGTGTTATGTACAGTATGTGTTATGTACAGTATGAGTTATGAATGTACACTTTAAACACCAAAACAGGAGCACCAGATATTCCCATATTGTCCCAATAACAAATCTTTCCTCCAAATAGCAATTTCTAGTTTTTCCTTACACCTTTTAATGAATTGCTAAATATTTGCCAACAATGTTTATCCCAAATGCTACAAAACATTAGTGCCGTAAGTCCATATTTAGGATTGCGTGTATGCCTACGCTTTCTACTGTCAGTAAGGATCTGGTTGGTCATTAACCATTCAATGTGCTGGGATGTGTTTATTCCTCCCTTGGGGAATTTTGGGCTAGAAGCCAGCCAGCTCATTAAGGGTCCTTTGGAGCATTTTAATTGTTCATCCTAAACAAAGACGGTTGGTCTCTGTGGCCACTTTTGTTGTGGGCCACGTCTCAACTTTGCATGTGCGTGTGCATGTGCGTGTGTGTGTGTTGCTCTGCACCACCTCACCCCTCTTCAATAAATATCTGAAGTGGAAGTGGAGGGACTGATAGCATTATCCAAAGTCCACTCATTTAGAGGAAGTCTGTGTGGTGTATAGAGTATTATAAACTGGGTGGTTCGAGCCCTGAATGCTGATTGGTTGAAAGCTGTGGTATATAAGACCGCATACAACAGGTACGATAAAACATTTATTTTTACTGCTCTAATTACGTTGGTAACCAGTTTATAATAGCAATAAGGCACCTCGGGGGTTTGTGGTACGCGTAGTGTTGTGCATAAGAACAGCCCTTAGCCGTGGTATATTGGCCATATACCACACCTCCTCGGGCCTTATTGCTTATATATACCTACTGTTAAAGAACTGTGCAAAACAATGTAGCTAGAAGTACTCTCATTAATTGCTGTGTGGATCTGTATATTTTAAGGCTTTTATAATAGCAGAAGTAGGGTTTGCAGTGTCCACCTACCTAACTAGGCATAGCTTTAGGGAAGAGCTCATAGGCCTATTAAAATCCTTATTCATTTCATTTCACAACATAGCAGACATTCACAACTTTAAATAGATTGTTAAACCACGTGACGATCGTTATAAAACTGTGTTATAAAACTGTCTTAATCTCAACAGTTCACCTTTCACACAATCAATCATGTTTAGCACTGCGTGTTAAAAGACTTGGCAAAATATTTGACTTGAGGATGTTTCATAGTAATTTTGTAGTTGGGAGCTATTAACAAGGTGTATTTAAGAGATATACTTAATAGGTCATAATGGTTTTCTACCTCTGGCATGTTCATCATTGGCATAAATTCTGGTACATGAAAACTACGCTAGTGTTTGTCACCTCAGTAGCCTGAATGTTATTGGAGAGCCTCCTGCTGGCTATGTTGAGGTAGCACGATCTACTGTCCAGCAGCTAGACAACACCACCTATTGGCCATATGACAGTATTACTTCACAATGACATCTAATGGTGTTGTTATATACATCAGCCTAGAGCACAACATAAACAATCTGCTAAAAACACAGAGAACTTTTTAATAACTAAAGCGGAAAAAAAACTAATTAAAAGCACCAAGGTTTGTATTTGTATTTATTATGGATCCCTATTAGTTCCTGCCAAGGCAGCAGCTACTCTTCTTGGGGTCCAGCAAAATTAACAGTTATACCATTTTTTAAATATTACAATACATTCACAACAGATTTCACAACACACTGTGTGCCTTCAGGCCTCTAATCCAATACCACATATCTACAATTCAAAATACATGTGTACATGTGTGTATAGTACGTACAGTGCCTTGCGAAAGTATTCGGCCCCCTTGAACTTTGCGACCTTTTGCCACATTTCAGGCTTCAAACATAAAGATATAAAACTGTATTTGTTTGTGAAGAATCAACAACAAGTGGGACACAATCATGAAGTGGAACGACATTTATTGGATATTTCAAACTTTTTTAACAAATGAAAAACTTAAAAATTGGGCGTGCAAAATTATTCAGCCCCTTTACTTTCAGTGCAGCAAACTCTCTCCAGAAGTTCAGTGAGGATCTCTGAATGATCCAATGTTGACCTAAATGACTAATGATGATAAATACAATCCACCTGTGTGTAATCAAGTCTCCGTATAAATGCACCTGCACTGTGATAGTCTCAGAGGTCCGTTAAAAGCGCAGAGAGCATCATGAAGAACAAGGAACACACCAGGCAGGTCCGAGATACTGTTGTGAAGAAGTTTAAAGACTGATTTGGATACAAAAAGATTTCCCAAGCTTTAAACATCCCAAGGAGCACTGTGCAAGCGATAATATTGAAATGGAAGGAGTATCAGACCACTGCAAATCTACCAAGACCTGGCCGTCCCTCTAAACTTTCAGCTCATACAAGGAGAAGACTGATCAGAGATGCAGCCAAGAGGCCCATGATCACTCTGGATGAACTGCAGAGATCTACAGCTGAGGTGGGAGACTCTGTCCATAGGACAACAATCAGTTGTATATTGCACAAATCTGGCCTTTATGGAAGAGTGGCAAGAAAGCCATTTCTTAAAGATATCCATAAAAAGTGTCGTTTAAAGTTTGCCACAAGCCACCTGGGAGACACACCAAACATGTGGAAGAAGGTGCTCTGGTCAGATGAAACCAAAATTGAACTTTTTGGCAACAATGCAAAACGTTATGTTTGGCGTAAAAGCAACACAGCTGAACACACCATCCCCACTGTCAAACATGGTGGTGGCAGCATCATGGTTTGGGCCTGCTTTTCTTCAGCAGGGACAGGGAAGATGGTTAAAATTGATGGGAAGATGGATGGAGCCAAATACAGGACCATTCTGGAAGAAAACCTGATGGAGTCTGCAAATGACCTGAGACTGGGACGGAGATTTGTCTTCCAACAAGACAATGATCCAAAACATAAAGCAAAATCTACAATGGAATGGTTCAAAAATAAACATATCCAGGTGTTAGAATGGCCAAGTCAAAGTCCAGACCTGAATCCAATCGAGAATCTGTGGAAAGAACTGAAAACTGCTGTTCACAAATGCTCTCCATCCAACCTCACTGAGCTCGAGCTGTTTTGCAAGGAGGAATGGGAAAAAATTTCAGTCTCTCGATGTGCAAAACTGATAGAGACATACCCCAAGCGACTTACAGCTGTAATCACAGCAAAAGGTGGCGCTACAAAGTATTAACTTAAAGGGGCTGAATAATTTTGCACGCCCAATTTTTCAGTTTTTGATTTGTTAAAAAAGTTTGAAATATCCAATAAATGTCGTTTCACTTCATGATTGTGTCCCACTTGTTGTTGATTCTTCACAAAAAAATACAGTTTCATGTCTTTATGTTTGAAGCCTGAAATGTGGCAAAAGGTCGCAAAGTTCAAGGGGGCCGAATACTTTCGCAAGGCACTGTACATGTTATCGTATGTAGGTCTGTGCCTATGTTTGTAATGCTACTCTTAGGAAGGTATCTCAATCACACTGCCTACATGCTGCCTATTTTCTTACAGTCTAGCGACTCCAGACCCATATTTGTGCAAATTTCACAGTGCTTGCTGCCTTTATTCAGGCTTCAGAATGAAGTGGCACTCTGAATATGTTGCCCTGCTGACACCAGTGAGAGCCAATCAAATGCTTAAACCCCAGTGCCAGTCTCTCTTCAGGGCAAGAGGGCAAAGATGCTGCTTGGTTCACTGGCCATGTCAGTGGCACATGCCCTAATTAGGTAAATGGGGAGCATAGTGTCACTGTCCTGCCATGTTGGGTCTGTTTGAGTGAGTGTAAGTTAATAACATAGGGTTGTGAGGATGTGAGGATTGTCGTTTTGTGTCAGTCGGGCTTGTAGGCCTGTTGTAAGGCAGGTCCTCACCAGACATCACCGGCAACACTATATCAACGCTGTGCGTTACAGGGAAGACATCCTCCTCCCTCATGTGGTACCCTTCCTGACATGACCCTCCAGCATGACAATGCCACCAGCTATACTGCTTGTTCTGTGCGTGATTTCCTGCAAGACAGGAATGTCAGTGTTCTGCCATGGCCAGCGAAGAACCTGGATCTCAATCCCATTGACACGTCTGGGACCTGTTGGATCGGAGGGTGAGGGCTAGGGCCATTCCCCGCAGAAATGTCCAGGACCTGGCAGGTGCCTTGGTGGAAGAGTGGGGTAACATCTCACAGCAAGAACTGGCAAATCTGGTGCAGTCCATGAGGAGGAGATGCACTGCAGTACTTAATGCAGCTGGTGGCCACACCAGATACTGAATGTAACTTTTGATTTTGTTCAGGGACACATTATTCCATTTCTGTTAGTCACATGTCTGTGGAACTTGTTCAGTTTGTCTCAGTTGTTGAATTTTGTTATGTTCATACAAATATTTACACATGTTAAGTTTGCTGAAAATAAATGCAGTTGACAGTGAGAGGACGTTTCTTTTTTTGCTGAGTTTGTTTCAGGATGTTGTGTATCCCTTGAAATAATCAGAATTCATGTAAACATAACAGTTTTGGAAAACATAGCTTGCCCCAAAATAGTGGTCTCTTGGCACAACTTCCCCTGAGTATGGGGTAAATTGACCAACCTTAATGAAATATTGCCACTACCTTTTCAAAACCATGTTTATCTTTATTTCCCAAACAGTCTTTTAATGATATTAAACATATTTTAACACAGGCTTAACACCTAACAAACACTTTGTATTTTTAATATAGGCCTGACCCTGTTATCTTATATCCCATCGATAATGACTTACATTACCCTGGGAAGAAAAAACTTGCTCAACTTGCCATTGGCTCAACCATTTGCTTAACTTACCCCAAAGCAAAAAAGTTTGACTATACTTCATGCTAGTTTCAGGGCCTCATATTGAAGCTTATAGAGACCCCAACTGATATATATAACAATCTTAATAGTGGTGTGTGTGAGCTCAACTTTTTCCTATTCTCAAAAACTATACCTTACCTAACTCTACCTTCCCACACCTTACGCTGATTATACATCAATATATACTACGACATGTGTCCATATTGGTTTCCTACTTTATCTCGGTCAGTTCTCATAGGCATAACTCTTGGAGGGAGACCATCATTCACATTCAGACCATTCTATTGTGTATCTCTCAGGATGGCCAGAAGATGGCAATCTCCACTGCTCTGCTCTCCCACTGGAAGACATTGTCATGGCATGGACTTGGTTCCTGCACTCTCTTTCTGAGAGCATTCCCAAAGTTTGTCATCAATCAACAACACCACCTCTCAATGTCAGCCAATGAACATGACTACAACTCTACAGGACAAAACAAAAGCTCCTTACTGCAGGTGTATGATCAGTACAGTCATGGAGGTAAATCAGAACTGGACTTCATGAGAATGTAATCCATGAATCATGACACATTAACAGTGGTGGAAAAAGTACTCAATTATCATACTTGAGTAAAAGTAAAGATACCTTAATGGAAAATGACTCAAGTAAAAGTGAAAATCACCCAGTAAAATACTGGAGTAAAAGTAAAAAACAATTTGGTTTTAAATATACTTGAGTATCAAAAGTTAAAGTATAAATCATTTAAAATTCATTATATTAAGCAAACCAGACGGCACAATTTAATTTTTATGTATTTATTTACGGATAGCCGGGGGCACACTCAAACATAATTTACAAATGAAGCATTTGTTACGGTTTTCTTCCGTCGAAGGAGAGGCGGACCAAAATGCAGCGTGGTAATTTTGATATATTTTGATAAACGAATAAACACGAACAATACAAAACCTAAACAGCCTATCTGGTGCAAACAAACACAAAGACAGGAACAATCACCCACGAAACACTCAAAGAATATGGCTGCCTAAATATGGTTCCCAATCAGAGACAACGATAAACACCTGCCTCTGATTGAGAACCACTCCAGACAGCCATAGACTATTCTAGATAACCCTACTATATCACAATCCCAATACCTACAAAAAAAAAACAAGACAAAACACACCACATAATAAACCCATGTCACACCCTGGCCTGACCAAAATAATAAAGAAAACACAAAATACTAAGACCAGGGCGTGACAGAACCCCCCCAAGGTGCGGACTCTCGGCCGCACACCTAAACCCATAGGGAAGGGTCCGGGTGGGCGTCTGTCCACGGTGGCGGCTCCGGCGCAGGACGTGGACCCCACTCCAACAAAGTCTTAGTCCACTTGCATCGCGTCCTTTGATTGGCGACCCTCGCCGCCGACCTTGGCCTAGTAACCCTCACCAAGGGCCCCACTGGACTGAGGGGCAGCTCAGGACTGAGGTAGCTCGGGACTGAGGGGTAGCTTGGGACTGAGAGGAAGCTCGGGCAGGTAGTTGGCTCTGGCAGATCCTGGCTGGATGGTGGTTCTGGCAGATCCTGGCTGACTGGTGGATCCTGGCTGACTGGCGGATCTGGAAGATCCTGGATGACTGGCGGGTCCTGGCTGACTGGCGGATCTGGAAGATCCTGGCGGCTCTGGCTGCTCCATGCAGACTGGCGGCTCTGGCTGCTCCATGCAGACTGGCGGCTCTGGCTGCTCCATGCAGACTGGCGGCTCTGGCTGCTCCATGCAGACTGGCGGCTCTGGCTGCTCCATGCAGACTGGCGGCTCTGGCTGCTCCATGCAGACTGGCGGCTCTGGCAGCGCTGAACAGGCGGTAGACTCCGGCAGCGCAGTAGAGGAGGAAGGCTCTGGCAGCGCTGTAGAGGAGGAAGGCTCCGGCAGCGCTGTAGAGGAGGAAGGCTCCGGCAGCGCTGTAGAGGAGGAAGGCTCTGACAGCGCTAGAGAGGCAGGGAGACTCCGGCAGCGCTGTAGAGGAAGGCTCTGACAGCGCTGGACAGGCGGGAAACTCCGGCAGCGCTGGAGAGGAGGAAGGCTCTGGCAGCGCTGAACAGGCGAAGCGCACTGAAGGCCTGGTGCGTGGTGCTGGCACTGGTGGTACTAGGCCGAGAACACGCACAGGAAGCCTGGTGCGGGGAGCTGCCACCGGAGGGCTGGTGTGTGGAGGTGGCACAGGATGGACCGGACCGTGAAGGCGTACTGGAGATCTTGAGAGCAGGGCTGGCACAGGACGTGCAAGGCTAGGGAGGTGCACAGGAGGCCTGGTGCGTGAGGCTGGCACAATCTTCACCAGCCGACTAACACACACCTCAGGACGAGTATGGAGCGCTGACCCAGGAGCCATCAAATCCCCGACACGCTCCGTCGGGCGAATTCTGTGCCTAATGCACCAACACAGCAACTCCCTCATAACTCTCTCCTCCAATTTCCCCATTAACTCCTTCACAGTCTCTGCTTCGCTCACCTCCAACACCGGCTCTGGTTCTGGTTTCCTCCTTATGATAAACAGGGGGAGTTGGCTCAGGTCTGACTCCTGACTCTGCCACACTCTCCCTGTGCCCCCTCCCAATACATTTTTGGGGCTGACTCTCGGATTTCCTTCCACGCCGCCGTGTTAGTCTCTCCAACTCCATTCTCTATAACCCTCTTCGCACTGCTCCAGCGAATCCCAGGCGGGCTCCGGCACTCTCCCTGGGTCAACCGCTCACCTGTCTATTTCCTCCCAAGTCGTATAATCCAGACTTTGTTGCTCCTGCTGCCACTGTCTGTCACCACACCGCTTGGTCCTTTTGTGGTGGGTGATTCTGTTACGGTTTTCTTGCAGTGAAGGAGAGGAGGACCAAAATGCAGCGTGGTTATTTCGATACATGTTTAATAAAATATAAACATGAACAATACAAAACAAATAACCGTAACGTGAAAACCTAAACAGCCTAACTGGTGCAAACAAACACAAAGACAGGAACAATCACCCACGAAACACTCAAAGAATATGGCTGCCTAAATATGGTTCCCAATCAGAGACAATGATAAACACCTGCCTCTGATTGAGAACCACTCCAGACAGCCATAGACTATTCTAGATAACCCTACTATATCACAATCCCAATACCTACAAAAAAAACCAAGACAAAACACACCACATAATAAACCCATGTCACACCCTGGCCTGACCAAAATAATAAAGAAAACACAAAATACTAAGACCAGGGCGTGACAGCATTTGTGTTTAGTGAGTCCACCAGATCAGAGGCAATAGGGATGACCAGGGATGTTCTCTTGATAAATGTTGATGAGTACTTTTGGGTGTCAAGGAAAATGTATGGAGTAAACAGCACATTATTTTCTTTAGGAATGTAGCGAAGTAAAAGTAAAAGTTGGCAAAAATATAAATATTAAAGTAAAGTACAGATACCCCCAAAACCTACTTAAGTAGTACTTTAAAGTATTTTTACATAAGTACTTTCCAACACTGCACATTAATCTCAGGTAAGTGTACACCTCTTGGAATTATTTATCATAACGGTATAGCTTTACCTGAAATTCAGAGGTTATTTTTGATCACCACAGATTCATTCAAACATTATTGAGCTGAGTTGAATAAATCATACATTGATAGATGCACCTGCTGGGCAGAACTTTGCACTTTGACCACAAGGAATCTATTTTCTTCTCATCATCATCACCATCATCATCATCGTCATCATCACCATCATCATCAACACCATCAACACAATCATCTTCATCATCACCATCCTCATCATCATCACCATCACCATCGACATGACCACCATCATCATCATCACCATCATCATCATCAGCATCGTCATGACCATCATCATCATCATCACCATCATCACCATCATCATCATCACCATCATCACTATCCTCATCACCATCACCATCGACATGACCACCATCATCATCATCACCATCATCACCATCATCATCGTCATCATCACCATCATCATCAACACCATCAACACAGTCATCTTCATCATCACCATCCTCATCATCATCACCATCATCATCGACATGACCACCATCATCATCATCACCATCGTCATGACCATCATCATGTGTACTTTCCCCACTGTGATTAGCATTATGCAAGCTTAGTTGACTCACTGGACATTTGGATTTGAGGTATTCTGAAGTCTGATAAGCTTTTTAATGAAAGTCCATTGTTCTGTGTAGTGTGTGTGTGTTCATGTAGAATACGAGACAGAGGTGTAAAAGATGGATCCACCCCAGTGCACCATTCTCCCAACATAGGAGGAGCTGTCCATGGTGCTGAAATAACTTGACGCATATCCAGTCCAAAGGGTTCTCATATTCGCTGTTCTGCTACGCTCACGCCAGTATACATCCATGTAGTTACAATTACAATATTACAGTACGTTTTTAAGTCATAAATTCATTGTCCATATTGGTTTCCTACTTTATCTCGGTCAGTTCTCGTAGGCATAACTCTTGGAGGGAGACCATCATTCACATTCAGACCATTCTATTGTGTATCTCTCAGGATGGCCAGAAGATGGCATGCTCCCCTGCTCTCCTCTCCCACTGGAAGACATTGTCATGGCATGGACTTGGAGATGGTTCCTGCACTCTCTTTCTGAGAGCATTCCCAAAGTTTGTCATCAATCAACACCACCTCTCAATGTCAGCCAATGAACATGACTACAACTCTACAGGACAAAACAAAAGCTCCTTACTGCAGGTGTATGATCAGTACAGTCATGGAGGTAAATCAGAACTGGACTTCATGAGAATGTAATCCATGAATCATGACACATTAATCTCAGGTAAGTGTACACCTCTTGGAATTATTTATCATAACGGTATAGCTTTACCTGAAATTCAGAGGTTATTTTTGATCACCACAGATTCATTCAAACATTATTGAGCTGAGTTGAATAAATCATACATTGATAGATGCACCTGCTGGGCAGAACTTTGCACATTGACCACAAGGAATCTATTTTCTTCTCATCATCATCACCATCATCATCACCAACACCATCATCTTCATCATCACCATCATCATAACTATCATCACCAACACCATCATCTTCATCATCACCATCCTCATCACCATCATCATCATGACCATCATCATCACCATCATCACCACTATCATCATCACCAACACCATCATCATCACCATCGTCATCATGATCATCACCATTATCATCATCCTCATTAACATCATCATCATCATCATCACCATTATTATGATGACATTGTGAGTAGGCTATGAACGATGGCAAATAGCCTACGCTATTAGGCCAATAATCCAACAATATGTAACTTTGGTCATCCTTGTGCTGCCTCCACTACACATCCACTATACAAATCGTCCTTTTAGGCACATTGAAAAACAAAATAGTAGCCTATTTTTTGATAAAAATATATCTCCAATTGACTTCCTAATCTTTGCACCATGGAAATATGACTCATGCCAATGCTTTGTCTGACCCAAAAATACTGTAAGTTGTATGCCAAAAATATTTATGTAACAACTCAAAATGAGAAGTGGAAGAAGTGGGCAGAGATACCCATTGGTGATTGATTTCTTCTGCATGTTTGGATACTGTAATGATGTGTACAGAAACACAGGGTGTTATGATAAAGCTTGCCGCAGGGACCACTGTATCCACTATCTGCTACCACCACCTGGTATATTCAATACCTGGGGGCTGCCGCATTCAACCTCATTCATAAGGGGAGTTTTTGTCTGTGAGCTCCGTGCTCTACACAGCCTATACAAGCGTCGGGTTTTTTTGGAAAGGTTGGCGAACAAGACAAGCTGTTTTAATAATCAATGCCTTGCCATTCTAAAATGCTAGCAAACCTGACTTATCCATGTTGAACTTGGATGGCATATGCCTCCCCGGGTTGGAGTGCTGCCGTAAGAACACCTCTTGGCGCACTAGCATTAAAAAGAGCGGGAGAGAGACGCACGCGCCATCACCCAATTAGCCTAGTCCTTTGCTGAACAGTCTACATTTGATACAGCGGCAGAGATAGCAATTCTTGAACATGTAATCGTGAAGTTCGTCAACGCTGTAGGAGCCCGGTCTCTTCCTACGTGTTGTAGTTGTTTACAATACAAAAGGACTGGCGTGGAATGTGGTGCAACGAGCAATATCGAGTGAGCGTCGCGCTGGTGTACCTAGAGTAGAGGCTGCTGCGGGGAGAGTGGAGCTTGTAATGAGCTTTTTACCCGGGTGTACACCTCGTTCCCACTGACGAGCAAAATAATACACGGATTATGTGTTTTTACTCTCTACCGTTCTCCATTCTCTCTCGGTTAAAAACAAAGGATTCAATAGAAAAGGCGTTGAAAGATTTCACATAAAGGTTTTTCTGTTGTTGTTTCCAGTCAGTTGTTTCCGCCAAGGGTTCGGTCCATTGTGGCAAACCGAAAATCAAGATGAAATTTCCCACAGAGAACCCAAGAAAACCCGGGCACTCCAACCCTTCGCCAGGTTTGTATTGGAACGTTTGTTGGTAATCAATAAATTGATTACGATTGAGTTTAAAGCATCCAAGATTACTATATAGTCTACTATAGGCTATTTGTTTAATTAAACATACTTGAAATAGCCTAACCTTTATATAATTGGACTATAGCTGAAACTTTAACTGTATTGATAACCATAAAACTGCTGTTATTGACATACTTCAATTTATGACAGCAGGGAATGTGTACAGGAGGAGCATGTGTTGCATGACCACTTTTTAACGAGGAATGGCGCATAGCCTACCACAATTGTTACTTATTATGATTACATTTCATCTAGGCCTGGCACCAGGATGACATGCCTGAGGGGGCATTTTAAATCAGCAAGTATTGCTTTAGTCCTAATAAAACAAGGTAGTGTTCCTACTGCTGTTCGAATGTACAAAAATGTATTTGAAATGTAGCCATACACATCAACAACCGTTGTTTTTATATAATAACGCACGAAATATATGCGCCCCATTAAGACACACGTTTATCCGAAATGCAGTCTTAGCTGCCATAGGCTAACACACAATTTGCGCCTACCAGCAAGCACAGAACAGCTCGACAGGCTGAGCACCACTAACTTCTGAAAGATTCTTACAGGCTTCATAGCTTAATTTCTGTCGAATTTGTTTCACTACGCAATGAACGTAACCTAAAGTAAGCCACGCTGCACTTCTCCAGGTGCGCATTATTTTCTGTGGGAGAGTTTCAGATAAACTAACCAATTCAAACCTACTCATTATTCTATATCCATATCTGATGTTAAATGCCCAACATGACAGTAGCCACTTTGAATCTGCTACAAATTAAAGTAAATTCCAATTCAGAGAGCAACACACACGTTTGTTTTACTATCCTTGTGGTGACCACGAAATGTATTACCATTCAAAATCCTCCCCCTTAAATTCTGACCCTCAACCTAACCCTAACCCCTAATTGTAACCCGAACCCTCTAAACCTAACCCCTAAGCCTAAAATGGCCCTTTTCCAAGTGGGGACCGTCAAAATGTCCCCGCTTGTCCAAATCGTCCTTTTCTGACTTCTGGTACCCACAAGGATAGTAAAGCCAAACCGCACACACGCTATAGCAAGAGAGCAGGGAGGGGGGCAAAACAATTGTCTGTGTGTTGTTTTCATGGTATTGACATCAGTTTTACAGTAGCCTATCACACAACGACTGTGTAATGCAAATGAATGATAACCGATTGAACATTTTCACAACTTATTTTAGTAGGCTACACATTGTATTGGTCCTATAGTACTGTGACATAAAAATGTAGGCCTATCTGAAATGCTGCCACATACACAACTGTAATTTTGTACATAAGAATGCATGCCATTTTGAAGAGAAGCCCCATGAAGACTGGTAGCCCAAGATGTGCTCATTATAACAGCACCATCAATTGGACATGAAGAATCACGGATAAATCTAGTGTGCATTGAAGTAAAAAGCATAGGACTAACGTAACTAAACATTACATAAATTTTGAATGAATAATTCTGGCATGGCGGCCAGGGCCATAAATGTTGTCACTTACCATTTAGAAGAGTTGCAGCCTACTCGATAATGTTTTGAAGTTTCTGATTCTATTCTCCTTCCTGGTGAAATGTACTTGTCAGATTACTCTCAAATGCTAGCTGGACAAGCTGAGCTTTTCATTGATGTAACATGCTGTGTCTGTGTTCACGGAATACATTCTTCATAGTGGAGAATAGGGCTGGGCGATATGGCCCAAATATAATATCATGATATTTAAAAAAAAAAAAAATGGCAGATTTGACGGTATTTTATGTTTTTTAATAATTTCAGTTCTTTGAGTAGTGCCTTACCCTAGGGTGGCAACACGTACATTCTAAGTGATTTCAATGGGTCTTTCTCCATTCTGATTGTTTTATACTGTTCAATTGTACTTCAACCCCAAATGTTTAAACAAATGTTGCAATTTGACTTGCGATTTAGAGCAAAACACTTGGGTTAACTGTTGGAATCATGGAAATAGAATGTCTATTCTAATTATACACTGCTCAGAAAAATAAAGGGAACACTTAAACAACACAATGTAACTCCAAGTCAATCATACTTCTGTGAAGTCAAACTGTCCACTTAGGAATGCAACACTGATTGACAATACATTTCGCATGCTGTTGTGCAAATGGAATAGACAACAGGTGGAAATTATAGGCATTTAGCAAGACACTCCCAATAAAGGAGTGGTTCTGCAGGTGGGGACCACAGACCACTTCTCAGTTCCGATGCTTACTGGCTGATGTTTTGGTCACTTTTGAATGCTGGCGGTGCTTTCACTCTAGTGGTGGCATGAAAAGGAGTTTACAACCCACACAAGTGGCTCAGGTAGTGCAGCTCATCCAGGATGGCACATCAATGCGAGCTGTGGCAAGAAGGTTTATTGTGTCTGTCAGCGTAGTGTCTGTCTCCTGATGGAGGTTCTACCAGGAGACAGGCCAGTACATGAGGAGACGTGGAGGAGGCCGTAGGAGGGCAACAACCCAGCAGCAGGACCGCTACCTCCGCCTTTGTGCAAAGAGGAGCACTGACAGAGCCCTGCAAAATGACCTCCAGCAGGCCACAAATGTGCACGTGTCTGCTCAAACGGTCAGAAACAAACTCCATGAGGGTGGTATGAGGGCCCAACGTCCACAGGTGGGGGTTGTGCTTACAGCCCAACACCGTGCAGGACGTTTGGCATTTGCCAGAGAACACCAAGATTGGCAAATTCGCCACTGGCGCCCTGTGCTCTTCACAGATGAAAGCAGGTTCACACTGAGCACATGTGACAGACGTGACAGTCTGGAGACGCCGTGGAGAACGTTCTGCTGCCTGCAACATCCTCCAGCATGACCGGTTTGGCGGTGGGTCAGTCATGGTGTG
The DNA here is from genome assembly GCF_057628025.1 of Oncorhynchus mykiss. Lineage (NCBI taxonomy): Eukaryota > Metazoa > Chordata > Actinopteri > Salmoniformes > Salmonidae > Oncorhynchus > Oncorhynchus mykiss. The sequence continues at coordinate 83,404,399 of NC_143025.1, read as the reverse complement.
GGGTGGCATTTCTTTGGGGGGGCCACACAGTCCTCCATGTGCTCACCAGAGGTAGCCTGACTTCCATTAGGTACCGAGATGAGATCCCCAGACCCCTTGTGAGACCATATGCTGGTGTGGTTGGCCCTGGGTTCCTCCTAATACAAGACAATGCTAGACCTCATGTGGCTGGAGTGTGTGTCAGCAGTTCCTGCAAGAGGAAGGCATTGATGCTATTGACTGGCCCGCCCGTCCCCCAGACCTGAATCCAATTGAGCACATCTGGGAAATCATGTCTCGCTCCATCCACCAACACCACGTTGCACCACAGACTGTCCAGGAGTTGGCGGATGCTTTAGTCCAGGTCTGGGAGGAGATCCCTCAGGAGACCATCCGCCACCTCATCAGGAGCATGCCCAGGCGTTGTAGGGAGGTCATACAGGCACGTGGAGGCCACACACACTATTGAGCCTAATTTTGACTTGTTTTAAGGACATTACATCAAAGTTGGATCAGCCTGTAGTGTGGTTTTCCACTTTAATTTTGAGTGTGATTCCAAATCCAGACCTCCATGGGTTGACACATTTGATTTCCATTGATAATTGTGTGATTGTGTTGTCAGCACATTCAACTATGTAAAGAAAAAAGTATGTATTAAGAATATTTCATTCATTCAGATCTAGGATGTGTTATTTTAGTGTTCCCTTTATTTTTTTGAGCAGTGTATAATAGTGGGCACTTTTAATACAGTGTTTGACATGACAACGAATGAAGATGCCAGGGAGGAGTTATTGTGACAGGGTAGGAACTAAAGTGTTGATAGGTGTTTCCTACGGGACCCTATAATCTTTGGCTACATTGAATGTTTTCTCTTAGTTACTTCATGTAGCTAACATATTCTTGCTTTGCATTTACCTCTAATTTAGAAGATACTGTTGCACAAACATGCTGATTTAGGTCTACACCATCACAGGTATTATCAGGCTGTATAGCTAATTACGCTTGCTCTTACTCAGTACATTTATTAGCTAGCTAGCGATTAGCGAAAGCGGCTAACAAGATTTAGGAACGTCTTGCTAAGAACAGACACCAGCGGTTTGCAGATGTAAGAAACACAAGCTAATAGTGTAATTATAGAATGCTAGTAGATTTATATTAAGAAGCAAAGTGTCAACTGTATTGTTGTCATCAACATTGTAGCATATGCTGCGTTGACCATGCAGATTGGACACAAGTGTTGTGGTTTAGGAAAAACAAAAGGGCTCCTTGACTTACAGGAGCTGGGGCTAGTTCTGTGTGGAAAGTGGCATGGAGAGAGAGATAAACTATAAAAGTGGACCTTACACACTGCGTATCACATTTAACAAACCAAACTTTCAAATACCGTTATAGAAGGTAAAGTAAAAAAACCAAACCAGTCCATGCATCAATACCGGGATACCTCCCAGCCCTAGTGGAATTGGAATTTTCACACATTACTGTAGATGCCCCAAATGTTAATCCATATTTCAGTGCCAACAGCACAGTCGATATTGACTATTTCCTTCGCTAAATCGTAATGACATATCCCCCAGCACAGCACATTTACACTTCCTCTCGCTTCCATCATCATGCTTACCCACTTTGCTTTCAACTCCATATTCCTACAGAGTTTTACTCATGGGTCTCCGTCGTTTCCTTGGATCTGGTGTGCTCGTGCCTTACTGGCATGCCTCGCTGAGCTTTTCGAATCCAGCACCACATTGCAGATCCATAGCTTCTGACTGCAGTAACTTGTTAGAAGGGTCGAGGAGCAATAAACTTAAAGCTTGGCTTACATCTGTGCCAGATGCACGAGTAGATTTGATTTCACTGAGCATCTCTGTGATGTTCACTTAATATCAGAATGACTGACACCGTGGAAAGATGGCCAGTCCATCTCTGATCAATAATTATTTTCAGTTTTTCCCCAGTGTACTGTGCAGCCACTGTGGGTTTCCTGAAGAAAGTGTACAGGGAGCAACACACATTGAAAATGTTCTAGGTTCCTCCACCTCTGCTAGCAGGTTACTCAGTGAGCTCGGCATTGGTCTCGACATGATGGTCCTCAGTTCTTTTCTAATTATATGCCTGGCCCCTCCACCCCATAGAGTAGGCCCTGGTTTCATCCCACCCGGAGCCACATGTTGGCTATGGCTCTGATCCCAACCCCAAAATGACTGAGGTCGTCTGTTCTTTTTAATTTTTTTTTTTTTTTAAGGACCTTACTACTGAATAGTGTCTGTTCCAGGTGTGTAGGAGTCAAAATAAGAATAGTGGAAGAGATGGAGACCTGCACACTGTCAAAAAAAATATAAATCCAAAACTGAGTCTTGAGTGCAAAATAAATATCTTTACTGAAACATCAGGGTGCCCCAAAAAATCATTGTGTTTTGTTTTCAACTTATGCACCAACATTTCTGCCTCAGTGTAAATCTTGGCACCACAGGAGGCTACTGAGGGGAAGATGGCTCATAATAATGGCCGTAATGAAGGCGAATGGAATGGCATCAAACACATGGAAACCATCTGTTTGATGTATTTGATACCATTCCACTTATTTCCGCTCCAGCCATTACCACGAACCCGTCCTCCCCAATTAAGGTGCCACCAACCTTCTGTGGTCGGCACACACACCTGGCTTCTATTTCAAGGATCATTTCACATGTCACATGATCAAGCAAGAAAACACATCAGAAAATCGATGAATCACTTCCTAGTACAATAGAATGCATGATCTAGATTATATACAAAAGCGGACAGAGAAATATAATCAATTATTGCTTTTAAACATACCATGTGAACTTTTCCTCAGAATGATCCCAACCCTAATTAGGAGACCTCTCAATCATCATTCTCACGCTTGCACATTGGTAATTGTCAATGAAAAATATCAAAGCTAAGGATGGCTGGGCTTGGTTAAAATCCTGGATGGGAGACCAAATGGACAGTTGTAGGTAAATCAACTCTCCAGTAGGAGGTGCTGTCCAGTTCTCTTTTTTTCTGATGGTGGATATATTATTGCAGATCTGACATTGTTTCAAAGGTAAAAATTCAACTTAGCCAAACCTTGTGTAAAATATGTTGAACATTGGTTACCATGATGACATAATTCTATGTTGGAATTTCACCCTTAAAAAACAGTTTACGTTGATGACCTTTTACAAATCCAATGTATTTTCCATGTAGATTCCACGTCACAATATGTTGACAAATTACATTCAAACAATGTTGATTCAACCAGTTTGTGCCCAGTCGGAAGAGCGAACCATGTTTCCTATTGGCCTTTTATGTATAAATATATGTGAACATAATTTAGTCACTCACCAAGGTCTATGCCCTTGTTTATGTTCTATTTGAGGGGAATTGACAATGGCCACACTCCAGTCAGTTGAGGTGAAGGCTAAATGGCTAATATAATGCCATTAAAGACACCTTGGTGTGTTACAGTTGCTGCAGTATAGGGCTCCATTGAAAGATGGGATAATAACACATGACCTCATCGGAGCTCGAGCTCTGCATGGATAGTTCCCGCCAATCTTGCATGTATGGCACGTCCATGCGGCTGCCCTTTTCTCGTGCACGGTCACATGTTTACCCAGCCGCCTCTACAACCACCAGTGTAGCAAGTGATTTACCTGTCTAGCTGTTATCATCAGTATGACCTTCTGGGAGAAATGTCAGCCGTGATTTATGGGCTACATGCAGCCAAGTGTTGCACATACAATTATTCTCCTTTTTGTGGCAGGCAGAGTTTAGCGTTGCTCATCAAAATTTATTGAACCTGCAAGACCACTGTAGTGAATGTTTTTCCTTACAGTGACATTATTAAATGGTTACATAAATCACCAGCACTAATTCCATTGGTTTTCATCACCAAAATCAAGGCTTCTTTGTATAGTGTGTACCCATGAGATGTGCCAGAACTGTGACGACTTTCAACCATAATCTTACGTAATGTGATGATGAAAACGAGCATCTTGAAGATATGACGATGAGGCTCATGAAAATGAAGCAATGCAGCTGGAAAAAAACATTTCAATGCTTTGGCTATGAATTGTGTAAGTTTATAACTACAAATCCATATCACAAGGGGACAAACAGAAAATTAACCCCCGGTTTTCTTTTCAAATATTATTCAGACAGTACAGCATTAGGACATGATCTACCAACCCATACTTTTTTCATATAGAAGGCTCACTTTTTAATCCATAATAACATAGCATTCTCAGCCTGCTTGAGGCTACGAGCCATGCCAGTCCAGATCCTGTGAATCCACTGGCTGAAATAGTGCTCTGAGATGCCTGCTTTTAACCGTAATGGGTTTTCTGAAAGCCCACAGAACACTTTGAGATTCGCTCTCTGTCTCTCTCTCTCTCGCTCTCTCTACCATCTCAAAACCTCAAGCATCAAGACACACTCCACTACTGTTTCATTGTCATACTCCTGGGACTGATAGACTGAAGCCCAAACTGCCCAGGATATCAAGCCCAGTTCCATATGGTATTCTTACAAGGTTATTCACCTATTCCTGACATGCATACGGTAGTGTATTCCACCCCTTCCTTTCATAGATTTTTGGATTGTCCAGTGTGTGATTACAAATTTAACTTTACCCATAGTGCAGCTCCTAACAATAGTGTTTCATCATTTTATTCTCTGCAGTGGCAGCCCAGACCAATCTGTTCCCCCAAAAGAAGGTCCAGCCAGGCATGATGAGTTCCAGCCTGGTGCAGGCCAGTGTGGCCACCATGCAGAACCCCATGGGCTGCACTGTTCCCCGACTCTCTCCGTCAAGGCCCGCCAGCATGGTGGCCAGCATGGAGGCGGTGGGTGAGGACGGCTCGCCCCTGTTTACTGTCATGAAGTGGAAGACGGTGGTGGCGGTGTTCGTGGTTGTGGTGGCCTATCTGGTCGGGGGAGGTCTGGTGTTCCGGGCCCTGGAGCAGCCCTTCGAGAGCAACCAGAAGGTGACCATCACTGCGGAGAAGGCAGCGTTCCTGCAGAAACACCCCTGTGTCTCACCGACAGAGCTGGAGGCACTCATCAAGGTGAGGAAAGACCACAGCAGCCACTAGGCCAGTCTGCAGTCGATACTGGAGCTCTCCTGTCTCCAGTTGTCTGGGGTCCCTAGTGGGGACTCAGGTCTCCTGAAACCTGAACTCTGTATTGATCCAATGCTAGCCAAGCCCCACACAAACACTATACACTAAACACCGCCAGCCATCCTGGAATAAGATGGGAACCACACTAAACAGGCTAGTGTAATAACATAACTATAGAGTCTAGCTGTGTCACACTGAATTCAAAGCGACCACTGACCACCATACTGTGGGCGTGACTCTGCATTATGATTGATAAATGCCGTATGTGTGCTATTTTGGCCAATATGCCCAGAAGCCTGCGTGCCAGCATGTGGAGTAATTCAGACCTTGGCTGCCACCACCAAACTCTTCTCACTGTGATGCCTAATGACACTCGTTATTGCTAGTGCCTCACGGGGAACGTGGTTGGCATAATAACTGCAATAGAGACACGACTGAGGAGAAGTGGTAGAATAGTGATCAGAATGACAATCTGACAATTCCTACATCTAGGTGGATGTGTAATGGCGGTGGTTCACTGAATCATACATGATTGATAAGAATTGTAAGTCTGAATCCTAAAGATCTGTGTTAGTTCCCCAAGCGAATGCCTAAGCTTTAGTTTAGCAGGCTAACACAGTCTTGTGGCGCACTGTAGACTCAGGTTCGAATCTCGGTCCGTCACAGATGTGTGGCATTATTTAATCTGTATCATAGGATACAGCTATGATAGATGTCCATACAACCAGGAATTCATTATGTAACTCATTAGCAATACTGACTTCCCTTTCTTTCATCAGGTCTATCTACAGCTAATAAGAAAGTTGGCAGATACCCCTATCATGCAATTGTATGCTATTTACATTAAGTCATTCTATAGATTTCCTCTTTTAGATTCATCTTGATCCATTTGACTTGAAAGGGTATGCCTGCCTGTTCTTAGAGCCCTACTCCCTTTTAGTTGATATAATCATATAATAATATAAGCCATTTAGCAAACACTTACTATCACACGTGCATACGTATGGGTGGTCCCGGGAATCAAACCCGCTATTCTGGCATTACAAGCACCATGCCCTACTAACTGAGCTGCAAAGGTCCACAGGACATTGAGACAAACCTCTCGGACCCAGCTCACGACAACTTCCAGAAAACAACAGCTTCTTCAATCCAATGTTTCACCTCCTGGAAAATGAAAACCGTGAAAAAGTGAATCTGGTGTGGAGAAGCCTAATAAACAGAGCTTTATTTGACTTATACTGCAGCGCTCTCACTTCTGCAAGCGCCAGCAGGGTTTTCAGGGCTGAACGCTTCCAGCTCCTCGTAAAACAGTGTTTGAATCAGCCAGATATTGACCCCTCAGCTGTGAAACACTGGATAATACAGGACAGGATAATGCAGGACAATGCAGGCCATAGTCCCACTGGTGTAGGGAAACAAATTGCCAGGTAGGGAGTCCAAGAGGAGTTTATCCTGGCCGGTTCACTGATACACGGTGAAACACAAAGATGCCAGTGTGAACTGTAATCATTAATGACTTGGATACTCTTCGCTCGCTATTACTCAAGGATCTGGGGTTTGTGCAATGAATGGAAGTGAGAGCGTTTGTAATTGTTTTTGTTTGAACTGTTTAACTGTGAAATGAGGTGGATGTTTATCTTAGTTACAGTAGAACTCAGACGCAGTAGGGAAACGAGCTAAAGCAGAAGGCTGTCACATTTCGGATGAATTCCTCTCTGGAAAATGGTGCTAGGGGATGGAGGGATGCCAACGCAGTTGCCATGCCTCACTGCATGCTCTGGCCCTGTATTGCTTAGAAAGCAGAATGGATATTTTACTGCAGAGTTTAAACAGGCAACTCAGCACTAATTGACATGTTTCAGTGTATATAGAGCATCTGCAACCCAAAATACGTTGTCCCTTAAAAATATACACTACCGGTCAAAATAGTTCCTTTATTTTGACTATTTCCTACATTGTAGAATAATAGTGAAGACATCAAAACTATGACATAACACATGGTATCATGTAGTAACCAAAGTGTTAAATCAAAAAAAATATATAGTTTTTAGATTCTTCAAATAGCCACCCTTTGCCTTGATGACAGCTTTGCACACTCTTGGCATTCTCTCAACCAGCTTCATGAATGCATTTCAATTAACAGGTGTGCCGCCTTAAGTTAATTTGTGGAATGTCTTTCCCCCTTAATGCGTTTGAGCCAATCAGTTGTGTTGTGTCAAGGTATGGGTGTTATACAGAAGATAGCCCTATTTGGTAAAATAGTCCATATTATGGCTAGAACAGCTCAAATAATCAAAGAGAAACGACAGTCCATCATTACTTTAAGACATGAAGGTCAGTCAATACGGAACATTTCAAGAACTTTAAAAGATTCTTCAAGTACAGTCTCAAAAACCATCAAGTGCTATGATGAAACTGGCTCTCATGAGGACTGCCACAGGAATGGAAGATCCAGATTTACCTCTGCTGCAGAGGATAAGTTCATTAGAGTTACCAGCCTCAGAAATTGCAGCCCAAATAAATGTTTCACGGAGTTTAAGTAACAGACACATCTCAACATCAACTGTTCAGAGGAGACTGTGTGAATCAGGCCTTCATGATTTGATTACTGCAAAGAAACCACTACTAAAGGACACCAATAAGAAGATGAGACTTGCTTGGACCAAGGAACACGAGCAATGGACATTAGACCTGTGGAAATCTTTCCTTTTGGTCTGGAGTCCGAATTGGAGATTTTTTGGTTCCAACCGCCATGTCTTTGTGAGACGCAGTGTGGGTTAACAGATGATCTCCACATGTGCATTTCCCACTGTAAAGCATGGAGGAGATGGGGTGGGGTGCTTTACTGGTGACACTGTCTGTGATTTATTTTGAATTCAAGGCACACTTATCCAGCATGGCTACCATAGCATTCTGCAGCGATACGCCATCCCATCTTGTTTTGGCTTAGTGGGACTATCATTTGTTTTTCCACATTGTCCACAGGACAATGACCCAACACACCTCCAAACTTTGTTAGGGCTATTTGACCAAGAATGAGAATGATGCAGTGCTGCATCAGATGACCTGGTCTCCAATTGAGATGGTTTGGGTTGAGTCGGACCACACAGAGAAGGAAAAGCAGCCAACAAGACTGTTGGAAAACATTTCATGTGAAGCTGGTTGAGAGAATGTCAAGTGTGCAAAGGGATAGCTATTTGAAGAATCTCAAATATAAAATATATTTAGATTTGTTGTTTTTACTATGTTAGTTCATAGTGTTGATGTCTTCACTATTATTCTACAATGTAGAAAATAGTTTTAAAAAAATCTGAAAAACCCTTGAATGAGAAGGTGTTCTAAAACTTTTGACCAGTAGTGTATATTTTTAAATTTCTACACTGACATTAGCTGACATAGGAGTGTTAGGCATAGATGTACTTTGTTTCCTGAGTGGATTTTTGTGACTCGTATGCGGCAGCATGCAAGGTATTTTGTCATCTAAAAGCTAAAATGGGATTTCTAATTGAACCATCATCTTTGGAGTGCTTAACGTTTAAAAAGTGTCTTCAGGCATGTTCTTCGTTGGTAAAAGCAACAGTGTCCCCTCTAATATATGCATAGATAATTGCCTAACTTTTCAGCCCAGGGAGGTTAAATTATGCCCCAAGTCTTAAAAGCATCTGCTGTGGAATGAATTATTCATTAGGGGCTATTGTTCTGGAGGACCCAGGATGTATGGAAGTGGGCTGGGAGAATGTCAACTGTTTCTCCGGGTCTCTGCTCTGGGGAGTTTACTGCTGCTTGGGATTGAAGAGATTACTCATTACAGTATCTTATCCCTCAAAGTCCAGTAATGTGCCACATCATGTTATAAGTGTAGCTTGATTTACTACAGTACCCACAATACTCTGGTGACTAGGTCTTTCCATCACACTGAATCTAGAGGATCATTAGACCTTCATATTTTCTGAAGCCATTGGGTTACGTTGCCTTTTATTCTGACTCATTGTTTGGGTACTGTATATTGCCAGATCATATTGTTGTCAACAACTAAGCCAGCATCGTCAAACATGAGGCAGGGTGCAGGCTGGTGTGTATGGCGTGTCATTCGATCCCTTCCATCCCACGGAGGTCCTACCCTGGCGTGTCGCTCCATCCCACGGAGGTCCTACCCTGGCGTGTCACTCCATCCCACGGAGGTCCTACCCTGGCGTGCCACTCCATCCCACGGAGGTCCTACCCTGGCGTGCCGCTCCATCCCACGGAGGTCCTACCCTGGCGTGCCGCTCCATCCCACGGAGGTCCTACCCTGGCGTGCCGCTCCATCCCTCGGAGGGCCTACCCTGGCGTGTCGCTCCATCCCACGGAGGTCCTACCCTGGCGTGTCGCTCCATCCCACGGAGGTCCTACCCTGGTGCCTTTTATTAATTACAATCACAGCCATAGTGTTGGGTATCACCCCACCGCTCTTCATCTATGCACACAGCATCGTAAACATCCTCCTCCAATCCAACGTGAAAGGTGATTTCTCTGGCAGATGATAAGCAGTGTTGGGACGTGTGCCAGGCTGCTTCTCTAGTTTCTTAGCCCAGAGGTAGAGCCTACAGGACAGGCAGCGCATGGCAGGGCCAGGAAGAGCAGGGTTTGGGGCCAGACTACTGGGGGGAGAGATATATCTCCTCTGTACTCTGTGTCAGTTCTATGGCGAACACAGTGACAACCTTCTCCTGTGGAATCTCTACAGCACTTTTTCTCTCACTGTTTATGTGGGTAGGGAGTGACTTTGAGCTTACATCCACTACAGAATCTAGTCCCCCTATATCAACTCATGACTAGTACTAGTCTCTTGCTGCAATGCACAAGTGGCAATAACAAAATGTTACAATATAACCAAGTTATCTTGGCAAGTTTCACACATTACTGCATGTGGTGTCTGTGCATTGGTTAACTGAGAAGGCAGCTCAACAAACATACAAGGTTCAGCAGAAGAATGTCTACGCAAGCACATTAGGAGAGAATGAGTGTTATTTGCCCTAATTAAAAATATTTAAACCCCTACCAAAAATGTTAATTAATTATAATCCACATAGTAATTCACATTTCCTGTTGCTGCATGATTATATTGCTGCTATAGCAAACTGGCTCAATTAAGATCCTACATCTGTATGAATAGGAAGTTACAGAAGCAATGCAGACCATGTGGTTGAACAGAGGCTAAAGAAGGACCTCACAACCCACTCTGCCTTAACACAGATCTTTCAGGTATGTTTTACTCCTATCAGATCCTACATACGTTATGTTTTAAATGCATACAGATATAGGATCTTAAATCGACCAGTTTCTCACTGCAGGAAAATAAGCCTGCAGCAACAGGAAATGTGAATTATTGTGTGGGTTATAATTAATGGAGTTTTTTTGTAGAGGATGATACATTTTTAGTTAGGGCAAATCAAGTCTGACATTTTTTTTAAAGTGGAAATTACAAACTTTAGAAACCTTTTCAAACCTTGAATACACTAAGTTTTCCTTTCCTGGTGTGCAGGATTAAGATCCTGTATCTGTATTTCAGAGTGCAGATCCCTGATGGCGATGGCTGCTTCTAATGGAGATGACATTGATCTCTTTGGAACTCATTCAAGGTGTCCTGAAGCAAAACCCATTCTGATAGAAACGCTGAGTCACCTTTCATTATCCAGGCATGCTGCTGCTCTGCCCAGTGCCAGGTCTTCACCAGTCCTCTGATACAGGCAGGGGTTTCATTTAGATGGCATTAATAATCTGTGGAAAGGATGGGGCTCAGGGAAAGGATCACAGCTGCTATCCTTGCTTTCCAACCAAGGTGCATGAATTGAGGAGCAAACTGAAGTGAACAGGAAATTCAGCAACTCTTGGAGGACAGTGGAAGTTGATTAAAAAAATTGCTTATGTATTGTTAAAAGCAACCCGAAATGCTTTAACAATAAATAATCATTTTTATCCTCCAAGACTTGCTGAATTTCCTCTTCACTTCAAATAGGATGGGGCTTTTTTGTATTCATTATTTTACTAGATAAGTGAATTGAGAAACCATTCTCATGCAAAGCAACAACCTGTTACATGGGAGAGGAGAGGCATTGAATGAATAGTAGAGTCTTGCCACAGTAAATAAAAGGTATTTTGTGCTTCAAAGTTTAGCGTGTCCAAAGATCTTAGTCAGATTTGTTTCATTATATAGTGATGATCCAAACAACGCCTGGGGCAGATAACTACAGTACAGTAACTGCTCATCAAACATAAGCTATGATTAGACTGTCAGTTTGGAAAGACGAGCTGATTGCATGTGTAACCAACCAGAGTTCAAAACCAGGTCTCCTGCGCATCACAATACTGTGTTAGCCCGCTGTAGCTACGGTAACAAAATTCTTCAGGTCTCAGGCAAGGTTTGAAAATCCACCTCCATTACACAAGCCACTATCAGCATGGTCAGTGATGATCAGATACAATCAGGTCCCTCTGTCCTCTCCCTCTGTCCCCTACCTCTGGACTGTCATGGTGTCTCATGCTCTGTTCTTGTTTACTTGGCCTTCAACCATTTCCACCTATCCCACCGTCCCTCACACCCTGAGCTACTTCCTGTTGCGCGACACGCCAATGTTCCATCTGGCATGCCGGCTTCCTGACGTGTAGACTGGAAGACTGGCACAGAGTGTGAGGGTTGCTCAGGACATCGTGGGCATCATGTGCCCCGCCCGCCCCACGTGCCCTCTCTCTCTCTGTGTGGCACTGTCCTGATGATTCACCGTGCAGAGGCGTCGTCAGCGCTAAGCTACACAGCAGTCATATGTTACGCAACTGTCTCCTTTAGTAAATCACATGGGAAGGTTTGACAGATCCTTATGCGAAAGCCCCCCTGAGAATTCAGCTATTCAACATGCAAATTATGTTATGGTTTAGCAATCAACACATGCTTTTACAGCTGTAGGATAACTGAAAGAGAAACTCTCAAGAGACTCTGTACCACAAAACAATGCTGCCATTTTGAACATAATACCATTATCTTTATCCACATGAAGTTGTCTAATTCCTTTCCTTTTGCGTTTGTGTGTCCAGCACTCTGTAGATGCTGTGAATGCTGGGGTCAGCCCGATAGGAGACACATCCTATAACTCCAGTCACTGGGACCTGGGCAGTGCCTTCTTCTTCGCCGGAACAGTCATCACAACCATAGGTAATAGCATCAAATCAAATGTTATTGGTCGCATACACATATTTAGCGAAATGCTCATCTTGTTGGACACGTACCTGAGGCCTATGTGATCAATCACATCTGTAGTTACATTACCTGTTATTCTTGACCATTCAACCTGTTTAATAAAGGCAATAGATTGTTCTGGATCCCCTTATTTACACTGAGGCTGTTGTTCATTGACCAATGTTCCTTTTTTTTTAAGTTCAAATTTTCTTGTGGGGCAGGAAGTGAAGTGCTCTGTTGAAAACAATGCAGAAAACTTCCTAAAGTGTTATCTGTAGATTAAAGCCTTGGTAACACTTTATTTGGATAGTTCATATTAAATCAAAGTTTATTTGTCACGTGCGCCGAATACAACAGGTGTAGAGGCTCCGGACTCTGACAGTAGCATGACTGATTACCGATTGTTATGAAAACTTAAAATCGTCCCTAATTAATCGGCCATTCCGATTAATCAGTCGACCTCTAGTATGTATGTACAGTCACTGTGGGGACGACGTCCTTGATGCGCTTATTGATAAAGCCAGTGACTGATGTAGTGTACTCAATGCCATCGGAAGAATCCCGGAACATGTTCCAGTCTGTGATAGCCAAACAGTCCTGTAGTTTAGCATCTGCTACATCTGACCACTTTTTTATAGACCGAGTCACTGATGCTTCCTGCTTTAATTATTGCTTGTAAGCAGGAATCAGGAGGATAGAGTTGTGGTCGGATTTACAAAATGGAGGGCGAGGGAGAGCTTTGTACGCGTCTCTGTATGTGGAGTACAGGTGATCTAGATTTTTTTCCCCTCTGGTTGCACATTTAACATGTTGATAGAAATTTGGTAGAACTGATTTGTTTCCCTGCATTATAGTCTCTGGCCACTAGGAGCTCCACCTCTGGGTGAGTGGTTCCCTGTTTGCTTATTTCCTTATAGCTGACTGCGTGCGGTCTTAGTGCCAGCATCTGTCTGTTGTGGTAAATAAACAGCCACGAAAAGTATAGCTGAAAACCCTCTAGGCAAGTAGTTTGGTCTGCAATTTATCACAATATACTCTACTTCAGGTGAGCAAAATCAAGAGACTTCCTCAGATTTCGTGCACCAGCTGTTGTTTACAAATATGCACAGAACCCCGTCGTCTTACCGGAGTGTGCTGTTGTATCTTGCCGGTGCAGCATATATCCCACTGCAAAACAATAGTATTACATTTGGGATACTCACAAGAATGGTATTGTCAACGTCACTGATTTGAAAAGACAGGATAGTTTATTAGCTACCCCCGTAGCTGGTAGAACGTTCAGCTGTGAATAAGGTCCATACCAGCAAACTGCCTCTCAGGGGTTTTGATATGAGATCAATGTGGGATTGGTGTGTGAGTATGAGGCTCCTGTCAGATGAAATAAAGTGAGCTGCTCTGCTCCTGGAAGTCATGCTACTGTCAGAGTGAGGAATGGTCTCCATTATCTCCTTGACGATGGTGGAAAGCTGATGTAGCTAAACCAGATGTTTCACCTTCGTGGTTCACTCCTGTTTTATTGGTTTGTTATTCATTTTCAATAGGATTAGGAATGATTTATGAGGATGTTTGGAGTAGTTATCAGGCAGTGTTGGTGTAATTCAAGTCAAGTGCATTGGTTGATGAAACATTTTACCTGAGGTAGTGCCATTTACATTGGACCGTATGGGCCAGTTTCCCAGAACCAGATTGTCTACTTCCCGGAATAAAAAATTACACTCAAAGGAGAATATGCATTGAAAGTAATCAGGGTCCAGGAAATTGTCTCTGTGTTGCTCTGCCGCTGTGTTTTAGGTGTGGAACGGAAAGCCCTAGGACCATGCCTCAGGACTACCTGACATGATGACTCCTTGCTGTCCCCAGTCCACCTGGCCGTGCTGCTGCTCCACTTTCAACTGTTCTGCCTTATTATTATTGGACCATGCTGGTCATTTATGAACATTTGAACATCTTGGCCATGTTCTGTTATAATCTCCAACTGGCACAGCCAGAAGAGGACTGGCCACCCCACATAGCCTGGTTCCTCTCTAGGTTTCTTCCTAGGTTTTGGCCTTTCTAGGGAGTTTTTCCTAGCCACCGTACTTCTACACCTGCATTGCTTGCTGTTTGGGGTTTTAGGCTGGGTTTCTGTACAGCACTTTGAGATATCAGCTGATGTACGAAGGGCTATATAAATACATTTGATTTGATTTGATTTGGAATCATAGCATTGTCTTCAACAGAACCTTCCAAACCATTGAAGGCCTTTAGTTTGATGGAGGGCCGGAAGGAGGCCTTTAGTTTGATGGAGGGGCGGAAGGAGGCCTTTAGTTTGATGGAGGGGCGGAAGGAGGCCTTTAGTTTGATGGAGGGGCGGAAGGAGGCCTTTAGTTTGATGGAGGGGCGGAAGGAGGCCTTTAGTTTGATGGAGGGGCGGAAGGAGGCCTTTAGTTTGATGGAGGGGCGGAAGGAGGCCTTTAGTTTGATGGAGGGGCGGAAGGAGGCCTTTAGTTTGATGGCGGGGCGGAAGGAGGCCTTTAGTTTGATGGAGGGGCGGAAGGAGGCCTTTAGTTTGATGGAGGGGCGGAAGGAGGCCTTTAGTTTGATGGAGGGGCGGAAGGAGGCCTTTAGTTTGATGGAGGGGCGGAAGGAGGCCTTTTACTTTCATTTCAGTGGCATGTCTCTAATTAAATCAGAAGAGTTGGTCTAGCCTATACCCCCTTCTGTGATTCCAAGTGAAAACTGACACTCTGCAAGCGGTGGACAAAGGGACAGAAGCTTAGCTAGCAGACAGCCCATGTTGGCCTTTTGTAGATAGCAGTGTGTGTATAAGTCTATGGGGAAGAGGAGATGGATTTGGTATTGCACAAACCCACTTTGGTTGTCTGCCGTTGATAAGATCTAGAGGTTTAGGGCTTTTCACATCTGAAAAACATCCTCTTCTCCTTCTCTGTTCCTTCCACAGGGTACGGTAACATTGCCCCAAGCACGGAGGGCGGGAAGATTTTCTGTATCCTGTATGCAATATTCGGCATCCCTCTGTTTGGGTTTCTGCTAGCCGGTGTGGGGGACCAGCTAGGGACCATTTTTGTGAAAAGCATTGCGAAGGTGGAGAAAATGTTCAGAGTAAGTTCACAGCATACAGTAATCCACAGCATGAACAATATGAATAATGATGATGCTATTTTGATGTACTATAAGAATAATTATTGATTATCAAAATAACTTTTAAATGTGAGATGGTGATAGGCTAGAGACCTCAAACTCAACTCTGGACCTCCAAGCCAGTTCCACTGCATTGTCTAATTGCTCCGCTGGGACACCAGGTGGGTGCAATTCATTATCAGGTAGAACAGAACCAGCAGGCTCCGGACCACGTAGGGTAAAGGTTGAATACCCCTGGACTAGAGATTATAGAGATCTGGGGATTTTCCAAATTGAAAGTGAAAGTTTGCACATACTGAGTGAGGTATTATCCTCTGTTAATTATGTATGAGGTCTACATTATTGCTTGTTAATGAGCAGGGGGCGATGGCTGTCATGCTTTACTCTGATTGGCCCAACAGCTCCAATCTGTCCTGTGGGGTTTTATAGTATTGCAGTCAAACAGGAATACCTGGGGGCTATTCATTATGCCTCGCAACTGAAACCCTTCACTGTTTAAGAACCAAACGGAAAGAAATGGGTAGGGACCTACCTGAATTTGTGCAATAGAAACTCGTATTCATTGCAAAACATTTTGAATAGACTAAACGTTTTGCAACAATCTGCATAATGAATATATCCCTGGGGTGAAAGCTGTACTGAGTGAGCTATGCCTCTGTGACAGCCCATAGCCACAACCACCGTTACGTCTCATTTGATCTAATCCGGCATCTCATGCATCTTTAGCTCATCACTAGGCGGTGTCAGAGTGGATAAATAGATGCCACCTTGTCAGAGTCACAAATGTCATCACTAGAACTCAGTAGGGATGCCACCACAGAACGACAACACACTGTGTGCCTTCTGTTAAAATGACCTCCATCGCCTCCACTGTGTGTATGTGTGTGTGTGTGTGTGCGCCTGTTTGTGTGTGTGTGTCCTCTTCTCCTCCCCCAGCGCAAACAGAACCAAATCAGCCAGACAAAGATCCGAGTGGCCTCCACGTTACTCTTCATCCTGGCGGGCTGCATCCTCTTCGTCACCATCCCTGCAGTCATCTTCAAACACATAGAAGGCTGGACAGGACTGGAGGCCATTTACTTTGTTGTCATCACTCTGACAACTATTGGAATAGGAGACTATGTGGCAGGTGAGAGCTAGCATATTTCTCTACTGTAAGGTTTAGGCAGTGAAAGTGCCATAAACAGATGTTTATCTGATAATGATCTCTAAATTGCTGCCATTTTGAGTCAGACATCACGGTATAAGCTTTATACTAAGACATCATAAAGGCTCATAGAGTACATGCTTAAAACAACTAATAAAGCATTTCAATTAAAGTGTTACCCACACACTGCTCTTGCTCTGACAAAGGCCTTGTGGTCGCTACGTAAAGCTCTGACGAAGGCCTTGTGGTCGATACGTAAAGCTCTGACGAAGGCCTTGTGGT
The DNA here is from genome assembly GCF_057628025.1 of Oncorhynchus mykiss. Taxonomy (NCBI): domain Eukaryota; kingdom Metazoa; phylum Chordata; class Actinopteri; order Salmoniformes; family Salmonidae; genus Oncorhynchus; species Oncorhynchus mykiss. The sequence continues at coordinate 83,387,514 of NC_143025.1, read as the reverse complement.
CGATACGTAAAGCTCTGACGAAGGCCTTGTGGTCGATACATAAAGCTCTGACGAAGGCCTTGTGGTCGATACGTAAAGCTCTGACGAAGGCCTTGTGGTCGATACGTAAAGCTCTGACGAAGGTCTTGTGGTCGATACGTAAAGCTCTGACGAAGGCCTTGTGGTCGATACGTAAAGCTCTGACGAAGGCCTTGAGGTCGATACGTAAAGCTCTGACGAAGGCCTTGTGGTCGATACGTAAAGCTCTGACGAAGGCCTTGTGGTCGATACGTAAAGCTCTGACGAAGGCCTTGTTGTCGATACGTAAAGCTCTGACGAAGGTCTTGTGGTCGATACGTAAAGCTCTGACGAAGGCCTTGTGGTCGATACGTAAAGCTCTGACGAAGGCCTTGTGGTCGATACGTAAAGCTCTGACGAAGGCCTTGTGGTCGATACGTAAAGCTCTGACGAAGGCCTTGTGGTCGATACGTAAAGCTCTGACGAAGGCCTTGTGGTCGATACGTAAAGCTCTGACGAAGGCCTTGTGGTCGATACGTAAAGCTCTGACGAAGGCCTTGAGGTCGATACGTAAAGCTCTGACGAAGGCCTTGTGGTCGATACGTAAAGCTCTGACGAAGGCCTTGTGGTCGATACGTAAAGCTCTGACGAAGGCCTTGTGGTCGATACGTAAAGCTCTGACGAAGGCCTTGAGGTCGATACGTAAAGCTCTGACGAAGGCCTTGTGGTCGATACGTAAAGCTCTGACGAAGGCCTTGTGGTCGATACGTAAAGCTCTGACGAAGGCCTTGTGGTCGATACGTAAAGCTCTGACGAAGGCCTTGTGGTCGATACGTAAAGCTCTGACGAAGGCCTTGTGGTCGATACGTAAAGCTCTGACGAAGGCCTTGTGGTCGATACGTAAAGCTCTGACGAAGGCCTTGTGGTCGATACGTAAAGCTCTGACGAAGGCCTTGAGGTCGATACGTAAAGCTCTGACGAAGGCCTTGTGGTCGATACGTAAAGCTCTGACGAAGGCCTTGTGGTCGATACGTAAAGCTCTGACGAAGGCCTTGTGGTCGATACGTAAAGCTCTGACGAAGGCCTTGTCGTCGATACGTAAAGCTCTGACGAAGGCCTTGAGGTCGATACGTAAAGCTCTGACGAAGGCCTTGTGGTCGATACGTAAAGCTCTGACGAAGGCCTTGTGGTCGATACGTAAAGCTCTGACGAAGGCCTTGTGGTCGATACGTAAAGCTCTGACGAAGGCCTTGTGGTCGATACGTAAAGCTCTGACGAAGGCCTTGAGGTCGATACGTAAAGCTCTGACGAAGGCCTTGTGGTCGATACGTAAAGCTCTGACGAAGGCCTTGTGGTCGATACGTAAAGCTCTGACGAAGGTCTTGTGGTCGATACGTAAAGCTCTGACGAAGGCCTTGAGGTCGATACGTAATGCTCTGAGGAAGGCCTTGAGGTCGATACGTAAAGCTCTGACGAAGGCCTTGAGGTCGATACGTAAAGCTCTGACGAAGGCCTTGTGGTCGATACGTAAAGCTCTGACGAAGGCCTTGTGGTCGATACGTAAAGCTTAATAAAGAGCAGTGATGCTATCAAGCAGTGTGCGGGTTTCTTCTCTTTTCTCATCTTATTCAACTATTACCATGCACTTGTGAAAAAGATCAGATCAGATGTGCTCGTGCCTTTTTTGAATAGATTACCACATTTATCATTCTAACAACCGTTTGTACCCATTCATTTAGCTTTAATAAATTATATTATGGTTGGAGGAGGTGTCTGTCATTTCTTCCTGCTGTGCCATTTCTACTGTGGCTATATATTTATCATTCATGGAGAGGGATCTTAGTGAACGTGGAGAGGGTTCATAATGTGAAAAGCAATTGTCTATTGCCTTAGTGAAATTGATGTCCATTACCAGGCTGTCATAGCTCGATCTCTCTGACAGAGCTACTGCCGCACCGTACTTATCATTTATTTTCCAATCGCTCTTTGACACAAACGCTTATCTTCAGAAAATTTGGTCGTTTCTGTTCTCTGGATTTTTGACTAACTACCAACTGGATACCATGAAAAAGGGGTAAAAAATAAATAATAAAATAAATATGTTCTAAAATAATCTGACTATCAGGGTTGTTTTCATTAGGCACCAAACGGAAGAAAATGAACTGAAACAGGGAGGGACTGCATATCCAATAAGAAACACACATTTTTGGTTTCAGTTAAAAAATATTTTGATATGGTTAGCACTCCTGAACATGACCCAGGTCTCTCATCATGCTGACCGTTTCATTGTTTGTTTACATCCTATAGGAGGGGACCGGAGGGTGGAGTATCGTAATTGGTATAGACCACTGGTGTGGTTCTGGATCCTGGTGGGTTTGGCTTATTTCGCTGCTGTGCTGAGTATGATCGGTGACTGGCTGAGGGTTCTGTCCAAGAAGACAAAAGAGGAGGTAATATTATACTACTATGGTATAGAACTGAAATGTTGTAGTTGAATACTACATGGGCTTATGTATTAAAACAATTTCACCCAACTTTTAACCTAAATTCAATGACGATGTGAAATGTTTTGTGGATTTCACGTTGGTTGACAACAAGACTTTGAACTAACGTATGTGCCCAGTGGGTAGTTACTTTCACCAATTCTGTAAACTATTCCTTTAAAGGTAATAGTGGGTTAATTTTGATTGTCATGCGTTATAGTATTTCATGCTGTGAAATGACCTTGGTTTTATCTTGACATGCACAAGGTCGGTGAGATCAAGGCCCACGCGGCTGAGTGGAAGGCCAACGTGCGCGCCGAGTTCCGGGAGACGCGGCGCCGCCTGAGCGTAGAGGTCAGCGACAAGCTCCAGCGGGCCGCCACCATCCGTAGCATGGAGCGCCGTCAGCTGGGCCTGGACCAGCGGGCCGTCTCCATGGACATGCTCTCCCCAGAACGCCGTGCCGTCTTCAACAGCCTGGACACCAACCCCTACAAGACCTCGTCCCAGGAGAGCATTGATACCAAGATCAACAACCTGCGTCTGAGAGGGGCCGAGTGTGATCCACACCGGTCTGACAATGTGGCCGCCTCGGAGGACAACATCTTTAATCGCTTGGGCTCTGTCACCAAGCTGGCCAAGAGGAGCAAGAACCGCGAGCTGAAGAAAAACATCCCAGATGAACTACGATGCAGGCCCTATAGTACTCCGCCCATGGAGATAGGGGAGAGTAAGGAGGAAGAGGAGGAAGATGAGGGATTAGACAAAGAGTTCAACACCAGCCTGTCCGATCTGCCGCTGTTCGTGGAAGTGTGCAAGCCCCAGAACGGTTTTACAGTACCATTCATACCACTACAGACCAAAGATAAAGAAACTGAGGAGGAGGAGACATTTCAACTTGAAGAAAAGGAGCTGCATATCCAGATGGATCCTTAAGACTGTTGGCTGTTTCTCCTGAGAATATTAAGTTTTAAACATCACTACCGTATGTGCCTTACATCTCTCTCACTCCTCTGTGTGCTTGATATTGGGGGAACAGTTGTCCCTGTGTGCTATGTAATGTTATTCAATATTCACTGTGCCGTAATAACCTGAAGTTAAGACATGGGCATCATCAGTTTCTACAATCACCTGGTAAAATATTGAGATTTGGGGTTCTTGTGGTACAGAACAACCAAAATGATGGTCATGTTTATTTCGAGGGAAGAGAAGATGGCTGCTAATCAGAAGAGTCAATGATAAAGTAAATAAAATGCAGTAGCAGACTGCTATGATGTCTCTTTGGCGAGTCTGTGACCTATATGCACATAGTATTTAGGACTATCAAAGTCCACTATCTGAGGTCATTTTAGGACCAAAGAACTGAGCTGCTGAGAGAAGAACAAACATTGTGAAAGACTGGAGAGTAAGTCAGATTTGGTCTCATTCCATCACAATACATAAACTCTATGAAAAAGGGATTTAAAAAAAAGGAATAAACACAGCCACATTGTGTGTGCATGTTACATGAGCTAAGCTGTTTAATGTCTAAGTGTATGACTACGCTACCAACTTCATGAACTTTCTTTACAACTTGAATCTCAGGGCTTGTGGTCCTAATGTTGTCGTTGAAATGTGACTAAAGGATGCTGCATTCACACTTTGTAAAAGAGGAGCTTTGGCTGCACTTAGAATGGCTTTCAGAAGATGACAGTTTATGACAATGGAGCGGAAGATTAGCCACAATGCAAGGAAGGAGAAAATGCCCCTAATTGCACAGACGGGATACTGTCAAATTTGAGAATTTGGGACACAGAGGTTCTTTGGCGGTAACATGTATGATTAAAAAAATCCAAGGATTTGCTTGAATACAGTGTGTTACTGAGATGACATTTTTGTTATACACAGTGTACCATGTTACATTGATGTGTTCTATAAAGAACATTGTGTTCTGACAGATGAGGGATAATGACACTGAAAACATGCACGAATCAACTTTGCATTTCAATTGTGGTTTACTAATAGTATTATAATAATCTAATTACAAACCCTTTAAGATGCATGGGTTAAATAACATTACCTCTATGTATATCTCGCTCAATTTCTCACCCGCGCGCACGTGCACACTTCACACACGCATATACACACCTCAATTTTAATTCCTTGTGTTTGCATTGATATGGGTGCAGAATTAGCATGGTGTGAATGCAGCAAAGGACTCTCAATGCTATAACGCTACAAAGAAATGCGTATTAAAAAATACATGGAACACAACAGCATGCTATTTTGCAAAAATATTAATGCTATATGGAAGTGATTGTATACCACCACTTGCTTCAGAAGAGGACGGTTAGCATAGCATTTTTAACTGCCCATGTTGATCTAGCATGGGCTACACCTGCTCACTATTTGGACGTTGTTAACAGTATTACTTGTGCCACCATTACATTACATGTAGTGAGTGCCTTTTGGAAATAAATATCACTGAATGAAGTGCTATTGGGAGTTGCTTGTTTTTTCCTTCTAGCGTAGAGTTATTGTGTTGTCAACATCACTATTTCTCAGTCTACCTTATCAGAGGTTTTCATCGAGCTGGAAAAAGGAAGTATCCAGCCGTGTATCGCTTTCACTCTCATTGGCAATGACCTTGTTGGAACACAAACAAACAATCCCCTCTTGAGGCCATCTGTGCCCGCCCCTCATAACACCCCCTGTTTAATCTTCAGGGCTGTTTCCTGCAATGAAACCATGTATAGATCATTTTGATATAAAACCCTCTTTTATACTGATCAATAGCTCCCATCCCAGTTAGGTGTTGCTGTTCATCTTAGAGGATGTACAGTCTTTGTAGAATAGTGAATTTGAGGGTAATAACAGCACTAGCAAAGAGTTAAACATCAGACAACAGCAGAGGAAAGCTAAATTATGTAGCAACTACAACGAGTGTACTCTTGGTCTCGCATGAAAGTTGTTGCGAAGCTGTGGAGAAAGATAGCAGATTGAAGCAGGAGCTTTGGTGTTTTATTTCGAATGGAACATGGAAACTACAGAGTGCATGCAGATCAATTGCAGGTTAATTGAAGAGGATGGGTGCCAATGTAGTGCAAGATTGTGCTGCGTGGCTGTCTCTATCTATCAGGCTGGTATACAGGGACACCTCCATAACAAACCGAGATCTAGAGCCAGTGTTGGCAGCTATGTGCGTTATTGAACCATGAAAAGCTCAAAGAAGCCGGAACCTGTCAGTGTTATTGACATTAATGACCTCCATTGTTGCCTGAGTTTGAACGAACTGCACTGTAGATGGAGATGGGTTATTGTCTTGCCTGATAATGGTCAGGTAAATCAACTCATACAGCTTGACTGAGCAAAATATGAGGCATTTATAAGTGATATTCTTCAAAAATCAATAGGTATATATCATGAATTTGAATTACAATAAAGGGCTGTAACTATCTCAGCAGGTCTTCGGGGCATAAGGTTGAAATTAACAGGCCTTTGGGGCATAAGGTTGAAATTAGCATATTTCCAAGATGTGATGGGAGTTTTAGTACCCATTTCAGACAGATCGCACACTGGCAGTTCTTATAGACACACATCCTCCTACATTATGTCTATCCTCATCAACAACTACAGAGCAGTGGTAACAACACCACTGATTCAAGAACATCACATCTATTGAGCTTTCTTCCTGTGAGGTTGCTAGAAATAGGCTTACAGATTATAGCAGGGGACTTGGGTGAGACATTCAATTAACAGTGATTGCTCCTGTGTATTCTGATGTAAACCTGGATAGGTTATAATCATGTAATGGAAAGAAACAATAAAAGCAGGTGTGATATTTTATCCACTCGTTTTAACGCTTGAGCTGTTAAACATCAAACCATCAAACCAATCAGATATTCTATTATATTAAATTCACATAGAAATATGGGTTATAGATCTATCATTCTACTTGAAAGCAAGTCTAAGACGCTGTAGGTCTGTTCTATGTGCACTATTTCTATGCTTCCCATTCATACGTTTTTGTTTTTGCGTCTTTACTTTCAGTTTTGTACTCCAGCTTCAGACAGCTGAAACAATATATATTTCTGCATAGTGCAATTTTAAAGGTCATAGATCCTAGTCAATCTCCGACATGGAATATAAATCACATGGCTGTACAAATATTACCTCACTTCTTTGCGTGTCTGTCATTGCCAAGTCTGCAGCCACAGTGAGGAACATAGCTGGGTTCAGGTTATAGGTCACAGCACCAATTCAGTTCTAACCCACCCGGGAGATGTGTTGTTGAATAAACCACCAACTATATCCACAGCCAACTAAACACAAATCTCTACATGCAAGCACATCAGATATAATATTTAGGATCATTGAAAGTGTTGGTGAACTTTACCGCTCCTGCTACCTAAAACTATCATTCCACAGGCTCACTGGCCACACTGTCAGTCTATCTGTGACTAATATTAATGTCCCACAGGTCAGCGACTTCCTGGGTGTTCACCGGAGTTCCACACAGAGGTATTGCCTTGGCAGTGTGGCTATGAGGACAGAGGGAATATCACTGAACAGTGAACACACACACACACACACACACACACACACACACACACACACACACAAACAGCATATGTTTTACTATCCTTGTTGGGACCTCAAATTCCATTCAAATTTCAATTTTCCCTAAACCCTAACCCTAACAAACTTTGAAGTGAAACACTGTCCATTCTGACTTCTGCTCCCTCACCCTTCACATCCTCAACCCTCAGTCACTCAGCCAGTGCCAGCCAGTACCAGTCATGTAGACTGAAGACCAGCTGTTATGCCTCAGTGCCATATGGTCACCTCAGGCCTCCTCCTTCAGCGATGTATCAAAGTGATGAATGAATCCTGATGTTTAGCAGCTTGGACTGAGGTGATTTCCTTCTATCAACTCCCAGGATATCTGTCAGTAGGGGAACGGCCATAGAATCATAATTGCTTTTCGCCAGTCACGACTTACGAGTGTAGCCAACTCTGACAGTGTTATGTTAGCACTGCAGCAGAAAAAAGGAGTGGTCCTGTGAGGGACAGAACTGGAAAGAATGTACAAGGATCAGAGACTCGAGAGTCACATTGACTTGGCTGATTTGGCCCTGAGCTTGATCTGTGCTTTATCTCAGCACTCTGTGTTCTATTCTACAACGCCACCCTCTAACAGGGACACACACACACCTCACACACCTCACACACCTCACACACCTCGCTCACATAAAGACACACATGTACAGGATTTAGAGTCCTTGACAAGGTGCGCCAAAGAAATCACACAATGTGTGATGCGGCAAGGTGTGTGGTTGCCATGGAAACCGTTATCCGTGTAAATCTCAGCCAATTGGGCTGAGTGAGTTTCTGCCTTTCCATGATAAGCCGACAAACTCACCATTCGCCCACGCAAACACTTTCTACACCACAGTTATTTTTTTACAGGGATTTTCAATAGTTAACATGTTAGATGAATGCACCACATGAGAAAATCAATACAGTGCATTAAGTATAATATCTGTACTGAGGCTGACTCTTACCTTGCCACACCTCTGTCTCAGAGGACAAGATGTTTTCTTTTCCTGTAAAGTGTCTAGCCAGGCCTCTCCACCATGGCAGGGTCGCACCCCCCTTCTTCACAACTATTTTGTCACATACACTGAAATTAGACAAACTATTTGAGTTTTAGCAACCAGGAAATGGTGCAGCGATTTCTGCATAGGTCAATTTAAAGGTTACAGATCCAAGGCAATCTCTGACATGAAATATAAACCATATAGCTGTACAAATATTACCCTGTTTCATTACATGCCTGTCATTGTCTTGCCTGCAGCCACAGTGAGGAACAAAGCTGGGTAGCCTGCTGCAACAGACATAACAAGAGGAGGAAAATAATAGGTTAAGAAAAAAGGGTCGCTTCCCCTTCTTCTGGGTCTTCCCCTTCTTCTGGGTCTCCCCCCTTCTTCTGGGTCTCCCCCCTTCTTCTGGGTCTCCCCCTTCTTCTGGGTCTCCCCCCTTCTTCTGGGCCTCCCCCCTTCTTCTGGGCCTCCCCCCTTCTTCTGGGTCTCCCCCCTTCTTCTGGGTCTCCCCCCTTCTTCTGGGCCTCCCCCCTTCTTCTGGGCCTCCCCCCTTCTTCTGGGTCTCCCCCCTTCTTCTGGGCCTCCCCCCTTCTTCTGGGTCTCCCCCCTTCTTCTGGGTCTCCCCCCTTCTTCTGGGCCTCCCCCCTTCTTCTGGGTCTCCCCCCTTCTTCTGGGTCTCCCCCCTTCTTCTGGGCCTCCCCCCTTCTTCTGGGTCTCCCCCTTCTTTGCATGGCTCCTCCCTTCTTCACTCCTATAGAGGATCAATACTTCTGTAATGACAGATAAATGTTCCATGTTTATCATACCACCATACAGCAACCCCTATATCAGATTATTCAGAACACTTATTGCTGTTCTTTATAAAATAAATTACAATAACTTTGATTAGAGTGTACAGACGCAGACATACAGATGCAGATACTGATGCTAAACGCAATCCCTAATGCATCCATGTGTAGCACATGGAGATGTCCTCAGCCTTAAGTAGAGTATTCTTTATTATCCACGGGGGGCAATTCATTTTGCAGCACATAGTAAAAACACATTGAACACATATCAAAACAAGGCATACAGCAATATGTACACAACTAGCAGTACTACTACAGGTCATTGAGGAAGATGATAGCAGAACGATAGTTTAAGCCTATTGTTTTTAAACGTGGGGAGCCTGTATCTGCACTCTGAGGGAAGCAACATAAATGAATCATTCAAGGGATGCTGAGAGTCCCTCGGAATGGATTGTGCCTTCCTGCACAGTGTGACTAGTGTCTGACACAGGTGAGAAAGGCTAGTTGTGTTCCTTCCTGCTACCTAGTTTTGCAATGTTACCCAGCCTGCTCTTACTCTTTACATTGAGACGACCAAAACAGCAGATCATATAAAATGTTAAAATGGATTAAATTAACGACCTGTAAAATATTGTCATCAGCGTCTTATCTACCAGGAAGGATCTTCTATCAGGAAGAAGCACTGATTTCACTTTGCACAGATAGCATCCACATTGGCCTCAAAACTCTGTCAAGGAAAGTGCCAACATATTTGAATCGATCAACAGTCTCCACTGGCTCACCATCTATCACAGTATGTATCTGTGGCAGTCAATAGCCATATCCTTGGTTTTCTTGACATTAAGATCTAAGTTGTAAAGGTCAAGCCATCCAAAAAACTCATCCACCACTGGGTCATGGCTCGCCTCCTTATCCTGTAAAAAACTCCTCCACCACTGGGTCATGGCTCGCCTCCTCATCCTGTAAAAAACTCCTCCACCACTGGGTCATGGCTCGCCTCCTCATCCTGTAAAAACCTCCTCCACCACTGGGTCATGGCTCGACTCCTCATCCTGTAAAAAGCTCCTCCACCACTGGGTCATGGCTCGCCTCCTCATCCTGTAAAAATCTCCTCCACCACTGGGTCATGGCTCGCCTCCTCATCCTGTAAAAAACTCCTCCACCGCTGGGTCATGGCTCGCCTCCTCATCCTGTAAAAAACTCCTCCACCACTGGGTCATGGCTCGCCTCCTCATCCTGTAAAAAACTACTCCACCACTGGGTCATGGCTCGCCTCCTCATCCTGTAAAAAACTCCTCCTCCACTAGGTCATGGCTCGCCTCCTCATCCTGTAAAAAACTCATCCACCACTGGGTCATGGCTCGCCTCCTCATCCTGTAAAAAACTCCCCCTCCACTGGGTCATGGCTCGCCTCCTCATCCTGTAAAAAACTCACGATAACCGAGTTGTCTGCAAACTTCATGATATGTCTTGTTGTGATTACTCTGCGGTACAAACAGCAGTGGGGAAAGGACGCACCCTTGTGGTGAACCAGTTGAGGAGAATAGTGAGCTGGATAGGGAACCATTGACTCTCAGCCTTAAAGTTCTATTGGTTCAAAGTCAATCAACCAGCTGATTTTGTTAGATCAAAATTGGACAAAAGCCTTTCTGCTGAGACGTGATTGTATATAATTAAAAGCTGAAGAGAAGTCAACAAATAGTAGTCTGGCATGGGTCTTCCCTCAAGATGTTTAAGGACATAGTTAAAAAGAGTGATAGTTGCAACTTCCTAGCAACGGTCATCGAAATTGTTAAAAATATTTTAAATACAGTTCTAATAAATTCAACAGCGGGACAATGGATGAAGATACTCTTAGAATTATTATAATCCATCAGATATTGACTGAATTATAGCACATAAAACATTTTACTGGCACAGACAAACAATGAATGGAATTCATGGATTTTGGTGGGAATTCAGATATTCAATTAGTCAAATGTCACTTTTTCTTAGATTTTTTAAATGTATTTTGTCACATGCACAGGGTACAGTGACATGTAGTTGCAGGGTACAGTGACATGTAGTTGCAGGGTACAGTGACATGTAGTTGGAGGGTACAGTGTCATGTAGTTGCAGGGTACAGTGACATGTAGTTGCAGAGTACAGTGACATGTAGTTGCAGGGTACAGTGAAATGTAGTTGCAGGGTACAGTGACATGTAGTTGCTGGGTACAGTGAAATGTAGTTGCAGGGTACAGTGACATGTAGTTGCAGAGTACAGTGACATGTAGTTGCAGAGTACAGTAACATGTAGTTGCAGGGTACAGTGACATGTAGTTGCAGGGTACAGTGACATGTAGTTGCAGGGTACAGTGACATGTAGTTGCAGGGTACAGTGACATGTAGTTGCAGGGTACAGTGACATGTAGTTGGAGGGTACAGTGTCATGTAGTTGCAGGGTACAGTGACATGTAGTTGCAGAGTACAGTGACATGTAGTTGCAGAGTACAGTGACATGTAGTTGCAGGGTACAGTGACATGTAGTTGCAGGGTACAGTGAAATGTAGTTGCAGGGTACAGTGACATGTAGTTGGAGGGTACAGTGACATGTAGTTGCAGGGTACAGTGACATGTAGTTGCAGAGTACAGTGACATGTAGTTGCAGGGTACAGTGACATGTAGTTGCAGGGTACAGTGAAATGTAGTTGCAGGGTACAGTGACATGTAGTTGGAGGGTACAGTGTCATGTAGTTGCAGGGTACAGTGACATGTAGTTGCAGAGTACAGTGACATGTAGTTGCAGGGTACAGTGACATGTAGTTGCAGGGTACAGTGAAATGTAGTTGCAGGGTACAGTGACATGTAGTTGCAGGGTACAGTGAAATGTAGTTGCAGGGTACAGTGACATGTAGTTGCAATGTACAGTGAAATTCTTCATCTCTGAGCTCTAACAGTGCAGGTGTGAATGAAACAATAACAAATAAATACAAATCTAGTAATAATAACAATGTATACTGTAGATGTTTTCAAATTATATATATCAATGTCCACTGGGGTGTGGGCAGGGTAATTGTCCGTTGAGAGGGGATAAAATATTTTGTGGCTGAGGTCCCTGATGTTCTTCTTGGCCTTCCTGCGACACCTGGTGTTGTAGGTGTCCTGGAGGGCAGCCAACGTGCACCTAATGGTGGGTTCGGCTGAGTGTACCACACTCTGTAGCGCCTTGCAGTCAGCGGCAGTGGAGTTGCTGTACTAGGCTGTGATGCAGTCTGATAGTACGCTCTCGATGGTGCTCCTGTAGAACACTGTGAGGGCCCTCTGGGACGGGCCAAATTTCTTCCTTCACCACGGTGTCCATGTGATTTGATTATTTCAGCTTCTCTGAGATGTGTACACCGAGGAACCTGACGTTTTTGACCATTTCCACTGAGGCCCAGTTGATGAGGATGGGGGTGTGCCCAGCCTGATTCCTCCTGAGGTCCACAATCAGCTCCTTTGTTTTTCTGAAGTTGAGAGAGAGGTTATTTACCTGGCACCATGATGTCAGAGTCATGATCTCCGCCCTGTAGGCCATCTCGTCGTTGTTGGTAATCAGGCCCACAACTGTCGTGTCATCAGCGAACTTAGAACTGTGTGAGGCCACGCAGTTGTGGGTATACAGAGAGTACAGGAGGGGACTGAGTATGCACCCTTGTGGGACCCCCATGTTGAGGATTAGTGTGGAGGAGGTAATGTTGTCTACGGTACCTTCACCACCTGGGGGTGGCCCGTCAGGAAGTCCAGGACCCAGTTGCATAGGGAGGAGTTCAGTCCTAGTGCCGTGAACTTTTTGGTGAGCTTAGAGGGCACTATAGTATTGAAGGCAGAGCTGTAGTCGATGAACAGCATCCTTACATATGCATTCCTCTTGTCCAGGTGGGTGAGGGCAGTGCGCCATGAAATGGTGATTGCGTCGTCCGTGGATCTGTTGGGCGGTAGGCGAATTAGAGAGGGTTGACTGTGTCGGGGAAGGAGGAGGTGATGTGGTCTTTGACTAGCCTCCCAAAGCACTTCATTATGATGGAATTGAGTGGTCATTCAGTTCAGTTGCTTTCTTTTTCTTGGCTATGGGGATGATAGTGGACATCTTGAAGGGATGACAGCCTGAGCTAGAGAGAGATTGAAAATGTCAGAAAACTAAAAAACTGACTGGTTTGCACATGCTCTGACGGCGCGGCTAGGGATGCCGTCTGGCCAGGCAGCCTTGCGAGGGTTAAAATTTGAATGACCTCCAAACGTCCTCCATGGAGACTGTAAGCACATAACCCTCATTGTCCTCAGGGGCTCTCCTCGGCTGCTCAGAGTCGTTTTGCTCGAAGCGCGAGAAAAAGCTGTTTAGCTCGTCCGGTAAGGCGGTGTTGGGGTCCACGGCATGACAGTACGCCTCGTATCCGTCCCCCTGAATTGTACCTCCATTTTGTCTCTATACGTGTGTCTCGCCATATTGATCAATCTGCATAGGTCGTATTTGTACTGTTTAACCATACAAATCTCTCCTTCAGTTTCCCGACAAGGCTGCCATCAATCCACAGTTTTTGATTCGGATAAGTTTTGAAAGACACAATCGGTATCACATCATCTATGCATTTTTGGATGAATCCGGTTACTGAGTCAGCGTATTCATTGATGTTATCCCCAGAGTGACCCGGAACATATTCCAATCTACACGATCAAAACAATCCTTGGAGCAAGGATTCTGATTGGTCAGACCAGCGTTGTACAGACCTGTCCATTGAAACTTCCCTCTTTGAGTCTTTGTTTGTAGGCGGGGAGGAGCAAAATTGAGTCACAGTCAGAAAAGAAAGAGGTGGCCTTATACCCGTGTCAAAAAGGCTTGTAGCAGTGGTCCAGCATAGAATCTACGAGAGTTGGACAGTACATTTATTTGATAGTAATTCAGGAGCACAGTTCTCAATTTACTTTTGTTTAAGCAACAATTAATACAGCCTCTGCGTAAGCAGTCTCCAGTTTGTTCAGTCTCCAATGAAGATCTTTGAGAGTATTTTTAGTGTCGGCTTGTACACAGCCGTGGTGATAATCCCCGAAAACTCTCTCTGAAGGTTAAAGGGTGAGTGCACGTGCTCAGCATCATATCCAGAGGTTGTCTTTGGGAAATAGACGTATGAGTGCTGCCAGCATTGCTGCAGAGGTTTAAGGGGTGGGGGGTCAGCCTGTCAGTGCTCAGACCATACGCCGTACACTGCATCAAATTGGTCTGCATGGCTGTCGTCCCTGAAGGAAGCCTCTTCTAAAGATGATGCACTAGAAAGCCCGCAAACAGTTTGCTGAAGACAAGCAGACTAAGGACATGGATTACTGGAACCATGTCCTGTGGTCTGATGAGACCAAGATAATCTTATTTGGTTAAGATGGTGTCAAGTGTGTGTGGCGGCAACCAGGTGAGGAGTACAAAGACAAGTGTGTCTTGCCTACAGTCAAGCATGGTGGTGGGAGTGTCATGGTCTGGGGCTACATGAGTGCTGCCGGCACTGGGGAGCTACAGTTCATTGAGGGAACCATAAATGCCAACATGTACTGTGACATACTGAAGCAGAGCATGATCCCCTCCATTCGGAGACTGGGCTGCAGGGCAGTATTCCAACATGATAACGACCCCAAACACACCTCCAAGACAACCACTGCCTTGATAAAGAAGCTGAGGGGAAAGGTGATGGACTGGCCAAGCATGTCTCCAGACCTAAACCCTATTGAGCATCTGTGGGGCATCCTCAAACGGAAGGTGGAGGAGTGCAAGGTCTCTAACATCCACCAGCTCCGTGATGTCGTCATGGAGGAGTGGAAGAGGACTCCAGTGGCAATCTGTGAAGCTCTGGTGAGCTCCATGCCCAAGAGGGTTAAGGCAGTGCTGGAAAATGATGGTGGCCACACAAAATATTGACACTTTAGGCCCAATTTGGACATTTTCACTTAGGGGTGTACTCACTGTTGTTGCCAGCAGTTTAGACATTAATGGCTGTGTGTTGAGTTATTTTGAGGGGACAGCAAATGTACACTGTTATACAAACTGTACACTCACTACTTTACATTGTAGCAAAGTGTCATTTCTTCAGTGTTGTCACATGAAAAGATATACTCAAATATTTACAAAAATGTGAGGGGTGTACTCACTTTTGTGATATACTGTATATACATACAGTGCCTTGCGAAAGTATTCGGCCCCCTTGAACTTTGCGACCTTTTGCCACATTTCAGGCTTCAAACATAAAGATATTAAACTGTATTTTTTTGTGAAGAATCAACAACAAGTGGGACACAATCATGAAGTGGAACGACATTTATTGGATATTTCAAACTTTTTTAACAAATCAAAAACTGAAAAATTGAGCGTGCAAAATTATTCAGCCCCCTTAAGTTAATACTTTGTAGCGCCACCTTTTGCTGCGATTACAGCTGTAAGTCGCTTGGGGTATGTCTCTATCAGTTTTGCACATCGAGAGACTGACATTTTTTCCCATTCCTCCGTGCAAAACAGCTCGAGCTCAGTGAGGTTGGATGGAGAGCATTTGTGAACAGCAGTTCTTTCCACAGATTCTCAATTGGATTCAGGTCTGGACTTTGACTTGGCCATTCTAACACCTGGATATGTTTATTTTTGAACCATTCCATTGTAGATGTTGCTTTATGTTTTGGATCATTGTCTTGTTGGAAGACAAATCTCCGTCCCAGTCTCAGGTCTTTTGTAGACTCCATCAGGTTTTCTTCCAGAATGGTCCTGTATTTGGCTCCATCCATCTTCCCATCAATTTTAACCATCTTCCCTGTCCCTGCTGAAGAAAAGCAGGCCCAAACCATGATGCTGCCACCACCATGTTTGACAGTGGGGATGGTGTGTTCAGGGTGATGAGCTGTGTTGCTTTTACGCCAAACATAACGTTTTGCATCGTTGCCAAAAAGTTACATTTTGGTTTCATCTGACCAGAGCACCTTCTTCCAAATGTTTGGTGTGTCTTCCAGGTGGCTTGTGGCAAACTTTAAACGTCACTTTTTATGGATATCTTTAAGAAATGTCTTTCTTCTTGCCACTCTTCCATAAAGGCCAGATTTGTGCAATATACGACTGATTGTTGTCCTATGGACAGAGTCTCCCACCTCAGCTGTAGATCTCTGCAGTTCATCCAGAGTGACCATGGGCCTCTTGGCTGCATCTCTGATCAGTCTTCTCCTTGTATGAGCTGAAAGTTTAGAGGGACGGCCAGGTCTTGGTAGATTTGCAGTGGTCTGATACTCCTTCCATTTCAATATTATCGCTTGCACAGTGCTCCTTGGGATGTTTAAAGCTTGGGAAATCTTTTTGTATCCAAATCCGGCTTTAAACTTCTTCACAACAGTATCTCGGACCTGCCTGGTGTGTTCCTTGTTCTTCATGATGCTCTCTGCGCTTTTAACGGACCTCTGAGACTATCACAGTGCAGGTGCATTTATACTAAGACTTGATTACACACAGGTGGATTGTATTTATCATCATTAGTCATTTAGGTCAACATTGGATCATTCAGAGATCCTCACTGAACTTTTGGAGAGAGTTTGCTGCACTGAAAGTAAAGGGGCTGAATAATTTTGCACGCCCAATTTTTAAGTTTTTGATTTGTTAAAAAAGTTTGAAATATCCAATAAATGTCGTTCCACTTCATGATTGTGTCCCACTTGTTGTTGATTCTTCACAAAAAAATACAGTTTTATATCTTTATGTTTGAAGCCTGAAATGTGGCAAAAGGTCGCAAAGTTCAAGGGGGCCGAATACTTTCGCAAAGCACTGTATATGTAAATTTTTCTGCATATCTAAGCTCTTGAGCTGTCTGTATCCTCCTAAAGCAAACTAAATACGCTTCTTTGCATCTCTGCTAAAATCTGGGTAAAAGATTGAAAGGAATGTGAGTCTTATTCAGTACATTTAGTTATTGCTTAATGTCTACCAACCTTGCCAGCAGACATGCCAGCTAAGACAGTTAGACAAGCTAGCTACTCTAACTTGATTGATAGCCTGAAATGGCTTCTTGGTAGCTAGTTATGAGGTTGGGAGTTTGGGAACCAATCTGGGCAAGCTAAAACCAACTTCATACAATTCCTAGGTAGCTAGTAGTATTACAGAGAAACACTTAAAAATATATATATTTTAAACAGGACAAGTCTGAGGGGACACGTGCCCCTGTACCCCCCGTGGGCAAATATATATATATATCACTTCTCCTACCTGTCAGTATATGGAGGTCAGTGTAAGTTGGAGGTGATGATGAGGTCTTTCTCTTTGCACAGTAAATCGATAGAAACTATAAGAGGCTCATCCTCATCTATAGTTGAACAAAGGGAGCTGTCCTCTGTGAAGCTGTTTAGCCAGAAGAAAACTAGAGAAAGTGGTTTGGAAATACATTCTAGGGGGATAGAAATATCAAAGACAAAAAGCCACTGTCAGCGGGATGAAAGAGTGAGGGAGAGAGACGTTTAGGGAGGGGGCCACAGAACATCATACGAACAATGATGGAGAGAATGTGAGGGAGGGAGAGATGGAGAGAGATCCACAGCGGAACAAAGAAGGACATACAATGGAGAATAGGAACATCCATCCATCCAACTCACTTGGTGGCTACTGCTGGGCTGTGACCACAAGAGTTCCTGTGGAAAATGATAACCATTAAATTAAATCCATTTTATGAATGAGGAAGAAAAAAAAAAAAAGATGCATTATTCTCTTAGCCTGGTCCCAGATCCAAAACAGCATTCCTTCCTCTGGGATGCTTCAACAGGTGACTAATCATTAATCTAATCAAAAATCTAATCAATAATCAAGACATTCAATAGAGGCATGCAACCACATGCAAACATATTCAGGTTAATTTCAATATTCTTAAATACATACACACTTCAATCAAGCATCTGATTAGCTTTTTTCCCTAAACGGGGCTGAAATGTGTTTGGGTATGCTTCACTTCTCTGGTCCCAGACCTGTTTGTGCTTTCACTTCTCTGGTCCCAGACCTGTTTGTGCTTTCACTTCTCTGGTCCCAGACCTGTTTGTGCTTTCACTTCTCTGGTCCCAGACCTGTTTGTGCTTTCACTTCTCTGGTCCCAGACCTGTTTCTGCTTTCACTTCTCTGGTCCCAGACCAGTTTGTGCTTTCACTTCTCTGGTCCCAGACCTGTTTGTGCTTTCACTTCTCTGGTCCCAGACCTGTTTGTGCTTTCACTTCTCTGGTCCCAGACCTGTTTGTGCTTTCACTTCTCTGGTCCCAGACCTGTTTGTGCTTTCACTCCCCCGGGCCCAGACCTGTTTGTGCTTTCACTTCTCTGGTCCCAGACCTGTTTGTGCTTTCACTTCTCTGGTCCCAGACCTGTTTGTGCTTTCACTTCTCTGGTCCCAGACCTGTTTGTGCTTTCACTTCTCTGGTCCCAGACCTGTTTGTGCTTTCACTTCTCTGGTCCCAGACCTGTTTGTGCTTTCACTCCCCCGGGCCCAGACCTGTTTGTGCTTTCACTTCTCTGGTCCCAGACCTGTTTGTGCTTTCACTTCTCTGGTCCCAGACCTGTTTGTGCTTTCACTCCCCCGGTCCCAGACCTGTTTGTGCTTTCACTTCTCTGGTCCCAGACCTGTTTGTGCTTTCACTCCCCCGGTCCCAGACCTGTTTGTGCTTTCACTTCTCTGGTCCCAGACCTGTTTGTGCTTTCACTTCTCTGGTCCCAGACCTGTTTGTGCTTTCACTTCTCTGGTCCCAGACCTGTTTGTGCTTTCACTTCTCTGGTCCCAGACCTGTTTGTGCTTTCACTTCCCTGGTCCTAGACCTGTTTGTGCTTTCACTTCTCTGGTCCGAGGCCTGTTTGTGCTTTCACTTCTCTGGTCCCAGACCTGTTCGTGCTTTCACTTCTCTGGTCCCAGACCTGTTTGTGCTTTCACTTCTCTGGTCCCAGACCTGTTTGTGCTGTCACCCTTCCGGTCCCCAACCTGTTTGTGCATTCACTACCCTCCCTGTTCCCAAACCTGTTATTGCGAATTGAATTGACGTCTGTGCCCAGTGGGTAGTGACAAACCTGGAATAACAAGTCAAACGTTATGTATTGAATGAACAGTCTCCAGATATGCTCATAATCTTAGCCGAACAGACAAGACTCCATGTCAATATAAATGATGTTTATTGGAGGTCTATAGCGGAATATTCCCACATCAGACCTCCCTGGTCTTTGCTTTTTGGAAACTTGCCCAGCATGGCCCGGGCTTGATCTTTGATATAGAGAATCTAATTAGTGAGGAGGACAAATCACTTGGATCTATTAGGTTGGGATAATAATAATCCTTGAAGCATTATGTTGCATTAGTCTAGATCTGTGTTTCCTAACCCTGGTCCTGGGAACTCAAATGGGTGTGGGATTTTTAATTATTGGTGACCATTTTAATCAGCTTTGTAGTGCTAGGGCAAAAACTCAAATGTGCACCCCTTTGGCGCCCAAGGACCAGGATTCAGAAACATTGCTCTAGATCAGTGTTTCCCAACTCCAGTCCCCCAGTACCACAACAGTGTTTCCCAACTCCAGTCCTCCAGTACCCCCAAAGGTACACATTTGAATTGAAGCCACTGACAAACACACTTGATTAAACTTTTCAACTAATAATCAAGCCCTCAATGAGTTGAATCAGGTGTTAGTCCCAGGCTACAACAATGTGTACTGTTAAGGGTACTTAAGGACTGGAGGTGGGAAATACTGTTCTAGATGACTGATGAATATGAGCAAGGCTAGGTTGGTTACATTATTTGGTCAAACTCTGTAGGCCTATGTACATATTGTTCATTGCTGCCAGTGGAGGAATATGCGGTTTCTATTTCCTGAATACCTCTCTTGCTCCTGCAGGTTCTCTGCAACCATCTGGCTAAGATATGCAGCAGGCTGCACTGAGCAGGTCAAAGCATCACATCGCTGGGGTTATGCCTAATTCATTTTACGCTTGTATTCCGGTGTAGATTGGGAAGCTGGGCTGTCTATTTCATTAGGTTGGTTATTGTCTACCTGAGCCATTGCTCTTGTCTTTCATTACAGTAGGATTAGGAGGTTTTGTTTGCAGTGGGCTTTGTGACAGCCTCCTCCTCGTGTGGGTTACTATGTGTGGCAGACTTGGGTCCAAATAGGATTAGTTTTCTTTCAATTACTTTATCTGTGCTCGATTGAGCTCGCCTGGCACAATGGAGCCCAATTGAATTGTTCCAATAGTGCAAACCCTGCTTATTCGGTACTCCAAGCAGGCTTCACTTAACGCTGAGAGAGAATGAATGCTATTTAAAGCACAGGCCAGATTCCTTCTGGGAAAGCCCATCCACAGGCTTCTGTTAAGTCTGTCTGCTCCCAACTGAGGCTCCTTTGCCTGGGGTTAGGCTAGATGTATTACCCTGGGGTTAGGCTGGAGGTATTACCCTGGGGTTAGGCGGGATGTATTACCCTGGGGTTAGGCTGGATATATTTCTCTAGGGTTAGACTGGCTGTATCACCATGGGGTTAGGCTGGATGTATTACCCTGGGGTTAGGCTGGATGTATTACCCTGGGGTGGGCTGGATCTATTACCCTGGGGTTAGGCTAGATGTATTACCCGGGGGTTAGGCTGGATGTATTTCTCTAGGGTTAGACTGGCTGTATCACCATGGGGTTAGTCTGGATGTATTACCCTGGGGTTAGGCTGGATGTTTTACCCTGGGGTTAGGCTGGATGTATTACCCTGGGGTTAGGCTAGATGTATTACCCGGGGGTTAGGCTGGATGTATTTCTCTAGGGTTAGACTGGCTGTATCACCATGGGGTTGGGCTGGATGTATTACCCTGGGGTTAGGCTGGATGTATTAACCTGGGGTTAGGCTGGATGTATTACCCTGGGGTTAGGCTGGATGTATTACCTTGGGGTTAGGCTGGATGTATTACCCTAGGGTTAGGCTGGATATATTACCCTGGGGTTAGGCTGATGTGTTACCCTGGGGTTAGGCTGGATGTATTACCCTGGGGTTAGGCTGGATGCATTACCCTGGGGTTAGGCTGGATGTATTACCCTGGGGTTAGGCTGGAGGTTTTACACATCATGAGTCACTCCCTTGGTTGTTGACAAAAACAGACTAAAAACAGCTCAGGCTGTCCATCTTAATAACAACATCCCATTCAGACTTGGCTTTTCTGGGGATTATATACTGTAATAATGTAGGAGAAGTAACTCAGGTGCTCACAGCAACGGGGACTGGAGCAGAGGAGTGGATTTATAGCCTGACTCAGTGTTTGTCTTCAGACACTGTATATATGTATATATATTTACTTTGTGTTTGATGCCATTAACTAAGCAGACTCCTGTCCTTGGATGATAATCAAAAAGCAAAGTAACCACAAAAGCTATTCCACAGAATAAGACATGCGCAACTGAACCTTGCCTGTACATTACAAAACCACCATTGGATTATAAATGACTTCATAGGCCCAGTAAAGATCTGAAAAGAGAGGGATGGTATATGAAATGGATTAGACTGTATATTACTCTTCCGCTACACTGAGGGAAGATGGACACCCAAGGTGGCAGAGACAACAAGCTGCTACAACTTTCACAGCTCAAAAAATCTGTTTGGATGATGTGCCAGACATCTGCATATTGTTACCAAGGCAACTGGAGCCTGGTCGTCTGCCAATCATAGTGTTTTTGTGGCGATATCAGTGTCCAGCAGCTCACTGCCTCCACAGAATGGTGGTGGTCAGATAGACACAAGCTCCTCAGCAAACCTGTTGAAATCCTGTGCAACTGAAGCTCAAGAGTGCTAGATGCAGAATTTGCATTGGAAATACTTGAATGGTGTCTTATGAGTCCAACCATAGATTATGTGTATATGTCTAAAAGAAAAGTCTATATGTAAGTATGTAAATGCATAATTATCACATACACTGAGTGTACAAAACATTAAGAACACTTTCCTAATATTGAGTTGCACCCCCTTTTGCCATCAGAACAGTTTCAATTTGTCCGGTCATGGACTTTACAAGGTGTCAAACGTGTTCCACAGGGATGCTGGCCCATATTGACTCCAATGCTTCCCACAGTTGTGTCAAGTTGGCTGGATGTCCTTTAGGTAGTGGACCATTCTTGTTATACATCGGAAACGGTTGAATATGAAAAACCCAGCAGAGTTAAAGGTCTTCACACAAGCCAGTGCGCCTGGCACCTACTTCTATACCCATTTCAAAGGCACTTAAATATTTTGTCTTGCCCATTCCTCCTTTCAGCTTAAAAATACTTTTTTTTTAACCTGTCTTCTCCCTTTCATCGACACTGATTGAAGTGGATTTAACAGGTGACATCAATAAGGGATCATAGCTTTCACCTGGATTCACCTGGTCAGTCTGTCATGGAAAGAGTTCCTAATGTTTTGTATACTCAATTTACCTGGTAAAGTAAGGGTTTAATAAATACAAATCAATACATTTATGAGTGGTATCTAGATCTATTTCATTATAGCCTGTGCTATGGTACTCTGTAAGCACTAGGGGGCAGCATATACTATCTAAATAATGGAGAAGTTTACTATGGAGAAGAACAGTATATATAACTCCAGATGTGCCAAAGCCTGATTGGCCAGACTGCCCTGATGTGACATCAGAGCTATGAATGCAAGCGAATACAGAGGAAGAAGTAGAAGTCTATTTCAAGTTATTTAAATACCTGTTCATGATCAAACCATTGACCCCAATACATATATACCATTTTGCTGTCCTTAGTGAAAAGCAGTTTTGAAAATTAATTACATTAGTTATGATTTTTTCGTGTTATGATTTGGAATTTAAACAGTTCCTATGTGTATTGGCCTTTCAAATGCCAATTTGGAATATATCCTTGTTTTCCTCCTTCCTTCCTGTGCAATTTCAGTAATGTGTAAATGGTAAGTAGTCTGAATACAAGACTTTATTACATGGTTGTTATTTTATTGACCGATTTTTATTTTGCTTCTTTCATGAGATTCACTCTCTGGTAACAACGGACCTCTGGTGGCTGCCTTCTGAACAGCTGCCTACTGAACTACTCCCACATCCAATGTGCCTGTTCAATGTGTCAATGGATGTTTTTGAACTGTCCTGCTTTGTGTTTTTATGTTTTTATGTTTTTGTGGCCAGGTCACTCTCGCAAAATAGTTTTTTAAACTCAATAAAACTAACCTGGTAAAATAATGGTAAAATAAAATAAAAAGTCAATCTCCACATCAGGGTCATGCTCAGTGGGGCACACCATAGAGTTGAGGCAGTAACACCTCATTTCACCCTCATTCACACTTTTTACCTGAACACAACCCAGTTTATAACCCACTACACACCCTGAGGTGGCTCATATTAGTAATGTCTTATATCCATAACAGTCTGAATTAAAGCTGCAAGCAGCGTTGCCGGGGTTCAGGGGTTCAGCCGGGGTTCAGCTGTGTGCCCATGGTGCCACCATCAGGACACATTGGACACATTACCAGGGCTGCCAACTTTTGAACAAAGCTTGGACTGAGATTTTTTTATGTGAATTTCATTGCCACCCGGCACAACCCCTATACAGAATTTTAGTTTTAAAGCTAAAATAAGTGTGGAGAATAACAGTAGTGTTCCTGCTGACAAGCACAGTAATTACCCTATATATTAGCCCATTGTTAAGAATGAGAACTGTTCCACTGATCAGACTAAATAAAGTAACTAAGTAATACAATCTCCTGAAGACAAGATGACATAAATCTTCCCCTACACCATAACAAAATTATGTTTCTATTTATTGTCCCCACTCCAGAATCAAACTTACACGTTTGGGTTCACAATCTGTTTGACAAAATTAAGTCAGGTCACCAAACTTCCCTGCTAAAACATACTCTATGTCTGTTTGCTGCCTTGTCATTGTCACAGCATAAACACAAATCACCAAACGAGGGGACTCATAAGTGTAGAATAAATCAACTATAGTACATGCTGTCAAAAGGCTGCATTCTGCAATAGGGACAGCAATGTCATTTTGTTGACAACATTGTACATAAAACAACGCTACGGTGCTGCTCTTTTTCAAGTTTTTCTAAACTCAACAGAGAGCGTTCTCTCTTGCCATTAAGTTCCTCTCTAATCTTGAGGGGTGTTTCTTTAAAACATGTATCCAATCTCCTTGATCCCTTACATAACTAGACCAATCAAATGCTTCAGAGTGCCACGGTTCTCGGTGCTGTGGCAAGACAGGACAATGATAGAGGTTCCGCTTCAGGTGCAGATGGTCCGATTTCATTTTTTTTGGACACAGTTGAAAAGTTATCAATATAATAAAAGTCAATATAATATGCTTTGATGTATTTTGGACCATTTTCAATGATGTTGACTACTTTAAATGTGGTCTTCTCCTGAACCGCTGGACCGGCTCGTCGTCTTCTCCTGAACTGCTGGACCGGCTCGTCTTCTTCTCCTGAACCGCTGGCCCGGCTCGTCGTCATCTCCTGAACCGCTGACCCGGCTCGTCGTCTTCTCCTGAACTCGTCGTCTTCTCCTGAACCGCTGGACTGGCTCGTATTCTTCTCCTGAACCTCTAGACCGGCTTGTCATCTTCTCCTGAACCGCTGGACTGGCTCGTCATCTTCTCCTGAACCGCTGACCCGGCTCGTCGTCTTCTCCTGAACTCGTCGTCTTCTCCTGAACCGCTGGACTGGCTCGTAGTCTTCTCCTGAACCGCTAGACCGGCTCATCATCTTCTCCTGAACCGCTGGACTGGCTCATCATCTTCTCCTGAACCGCTGACCCGGCTCGTCGTCTTTTCCTGAACCGCTGGATCGGCTCGTCATCTTCTCCTGAACCGCTGGACCGGCTCGTCGTCTTCTCCTGAACCGCTAGACCGGCTCGTCGTCTTCTCCTGAACCGCTAGACCGGCTCGTCATCTTCTCCTGAACCACTGGACTGGCTCGTCATCTTCTCCTGAACCGCTGGACTGGCTCGTTGTCTTCTCCTGAACCGCTAGACCGGCTCGTCGTCTTCTCCTGAACCGCTAGACCGGCTCGTCGTCTTCTCCTGAACCGCTGGACTGGCTCGTTGTCTTCTCCTGAACCGCTGGACCGGCTCGTTGTCTTCTCCTGAACCGCTAGACCGGCTCGTCGTCTTCTCCTGAACCGCTGGACTGGCTCGTTGTCTTCTCCTGAACCGCTAGACCGGCTCGTCGTCTTCTCCTGAACCACTGGACCGGCTCGTCGTCATCTCCTGAACCGCTGGACTGGCTCGTTGTCTTCTCCTGAACCGCTAGACCGGCTCGTCGTCTTCTCCTGAACCACTGGACTGGCTCGTTGTCTTCTCCTGAACCGCTGGACCGGCTCGTCGTCATCTCCTGAACCACTGGACTGGCTCGTTGTCTTCTCCTGAACCGCTAGACCGGCTCGTCGTCTTCTCCTGAACCGCTGGACCGGCTCGTCGTCATCTCCTGAACCGCTGGACTGGCTCGTTGTCTTCTCCTGAACCGCTAGACCGGCTCGTCGTCTTCTCCTGAACTGCTAGACCGGCTTGGCACCACATTTTGGTATATAGACTAGCTGAAACAATATGGCCACCATGAGCCATTGAGCTCGCATTAATGTTTTTTCCTGTCCAACAGCACCACAATGTGGCCAAACTTAACCATACTTTAGAGTTGAACTAGACTTAAATCCTTGAACATTGGTCCCAAATTTCACAGATCAAGAGATATAAAAATGTGCCTGATATAGTGCCACCGTGTGGTCGATTTGAAGGTTCCTGCATATATTGAGTATTGCCATTGTTTGCAACATGTGTACTAAGTTTTATTACAATACAAATATCTGTGACTGATGTATAGGCATTTCTGTGTGAGATCACGCCCATATTAATGTTTATTGGTGACTAGCGGCCATGTTGTTTGACATATTAGCCTGAACAACAGTGTGTTGATAGACCTTGGTCCATAGATGCCAGATATCAAGTTTTGTGCATATCGGTAATTCATTGCCAGAGTAGTAGCGTTTTAAGTGTTTTTCACAAAATTGTAAATGGCGGAAAATGCAACATAGTGGACTTAATTTGTCCTTGAGGCAAACGTTGTCCTTGTGAGGAGAGGGACCTACATACTAAAACAGGACTCGTGCTCAAAAGGGATGAGTGGCATGAACTTTCAAAGTTTGCATTTTCAGTCACTTGTTATAGCTCCACCATGTAGCCAATTGGCATGGTATCGCATGAGAGGGTCTGGCCCATTGGCCTTTACCATCATGCCAAGTTGGGGTGGTCTAGTGCTTACCATCTCACAATAATTTGAATGTTATTTTACTTTCCTGTATAATAATAATGAACACCAGCAAATACAATAGGGTTTCACCAGCTTCCCTGCTTCCCCCCAATAATGTGGTTATTATTATTTCCAGGCCTGCATCTCTAATGACAGCATCATGGCAGACTCTTCCAACATCATTATTTGTACATTATAATACAGTATGTTAATGGCCAGTGTGTCGCCCCAAGGGAGCATAGGAGGATAGTATCTTCCTGGTCAGCATGTTAAGAACTGTGGAAGTTTGCTTATCTGAGTAGCTCAGTACATTCTCATACAATGAGCACCAGAGCAGTGGATTCCAATACATGTCTATGGGATGTCGTGCTTCTTTAATGTAAATACATTTGTTTGAGATAAACAGTATTCCGCCCTAATTAGAAGTGGTTTCAATGGCTTGGTTATCCCTCAATATTATACGTAGGCCCAAGCATGCATGGTAATCTGTGCCAATTTCTATTTGACTTCTTGAAGGCCATGTTTAATGGCTGCCTTTGGCAGGGCCAGAGTGCCCATTTTACAGGGGCCCGACTGACCCTTTGCAGAACTTGTCCATCTGTCTGGGAGCCAACGAGGGCATGCAGTAGCAAACCTGCCTGCAGAACGATAAAGGAGAAAGAACTTTCTGGTAATTACTCCGTGACATCCTTTAAACAGCTTCCAGACAACTCAGAGGACACTGAGATGTTTCTGAAGGTTCATTGAATTCGGAGCATGTTTCATGGATTGCATCAGAGAGTGAGTCCCACAGGTTTGCTGTTTATGCTCATACAAGTTCTCATTTTTAGAATAACATTCACTTTGAAGGGGAAACATTTGAGAGGATTTAGGCTGATTAATGTGTGGTTATGACTTTGAGTTGTGTGTGCATTTGATCAAATAAGGACAATGTTTTGGTTGGGTTCATAGAGGGGAATACTGCAGCCAGAAATATTGCGAGCACAGTGTGGTCTGAAACAAGCTCATTGTTGGTGCAAGCAAAGTGCTCCATATATCACCGTTAGGAGCTGCCATAATAAATACTAGTCTGTGTCAACAGTACACATAGACTACTGAGAAAAATAGCTCTGTTTATTCTAACACGGCATGGATTTATTTATATCCTCACAGTATATTGGACAGCATTTTGATACATGCAAAAGCTATGAAAGTAGTTCTGAAAATGTGCGATATGAGTTGATATGCTATATAAACAGACATATTTTGTAAATGTATGTAGTGAGTCCCTATGTGTGTTTTGACCTTTAAAATTCCAATAAGGAACACCACCTTATTTTCCTTTGTGCAATTAACATGTAAACGCTTAGTCTGAATGTGATCCTTTATAGCATAGTTGATATTTTTACAGATTTTATTTAGTTCATTTCATGAATGCATTTCAATGTAGTTATTAGTGCAGTCTGTGGTAACATACTCATCTCTGGTGGCGACCTTCAGAACTGCTGTCAGATCCAAGTCCATCTCCACTCATCAAATCAAATTGTATTGGTCACATACACGTGTTTAGCAAACTTATCGCAGTTGCAGCGAAATGCTTGTGTTTCTATCTCCAACAGTGCAGTAATATCTAACAAGTATTATCTAACAATTTCAAAACAATACACACAAATCTAAAGTAAAGGAATGGAATTAAGGATATATGTACTCTGGGTTGACATCAAGGTCATGCTTAATGGCGCATACCGTAGAAACACTTGACAAATATCTGCATTCTTATTGGACACTTTCAGGTAGTACCGCTCCGTTTCGCTCTACTTCAACAAGTTTTTTTGAAACTACTTGTCAGGATTTGGCCAGGGTTGTTCCGGTTTTGGTCACTAGATGCCCCCATTGTGCTTTTTGACCCTTTTGTTTTCCCTTGTTTCCAGTTATTATTTGCACCTGTGCCTCATTTCCCTTGATTGTATTTAAACCCTTAGTTTTCCTCAGTTCTTTGCTCTGTGTTTGAATGTTAGCACCCAGCCCCAGTGATGCTGTGAACATTTGTTGCGCCAGTTGGACGCTCTTGTGGTACTCTGTTTTTGTTCTTGTTTATTCATTTATTGATTATCTTTTGAGGCTTTTTTTCTGCTGTACCTACCACCTTGTGGATTTACCTTTTTGTCTTGGATTTTTACCTTTGTTCTCTTGGAATTACTTTTGACGTTGTGGATTTATATTTTTGCCTGAAGTACTTTCCTTTTTACTTTATTAAAACACCGTCGCAAGTACTGCTGTGTCTGCCTCATCTTCTGGGTTCTGCCGACTATTAGTTGCTCAGTTTGCTAAGTGACTGTTTCTCACACCGGAGACCCGGGTTCGTAACCGGGTCTTGACACTACTGAACACAACCCAGTTTATAACCCAATACAATACTAGATGCCCTGAGGGAGCTCATTTTATTCATGAGTTCCATCCATATCAGTCTAATTGATAAACCCATAGCTGTGAAGCACAGCGAGCCCCAATAATGTGGTTATTATTATTTCCAGCCCTGCATCTCTAATGACAGCATCACGGCAGATTCTTCCAACATCATTATTTGTACATTATAATACAGTCTGTTAATAATCAGTGTGTCGGCCCAAGGGAGCATAGGAGGATAGTATCTTCCTGTTTAGCATGTGAAGAACATAAGAACCTAATCATAGGCATATTGCTGGACAGATCCGCCTCCTCACCATTATTGTAACATTGAACACTGTGGAAGTTTCGTTATCTGAGTAGCTCAGTACATTCTCATACAATGAACACCAGAGCAGTGGATGCCATTATATGTCGATGGGGTGTTGTGCTTCTTTAATGTAAATACATTTGTTTGAGTTCAACATTGTTCCGCCCTGATTAGAGGTGGTTTAAATGGCTTGGTTATCCCTCAAAATGTTATGCATGCCCAAACATGCATGGTAATCTGTGCCAATTTCTGTTAGACTTCTTTAAGGCCATGTTTAATGTCGGCCATTGGCAGAGCCAGTGTGCCCATTTTACAGGGGCCTGACAAATCCGGTGCAGAAGCTCTCCATCTATCTGGGAGCTAACGAGGGTATGCAGTAGCAAGCCTGTCTGCAGGACGACAAAGGACTAAATACTAGTCTGTGTCAACAGTGCACATAGACGACTGAGAAAAAGAGCTCTCTTTACTCAAACACGCCATGGCTTAATTTATATCAACACATTATAGTGTACAGAATTTTGATACATACAAAAGTCATTTTTATGCAATACATACATATTTTCAGCAGAATTGTTAAGAAATATGGAAGCTTAAACCATAACCTCTTTTAATTTAGTGTCCAAGAAGAAAAATTAACAAAAGACACTATTACCTTTTACATTTCAATTAGTCAGCATGTCCCATTCATAGTCCTTCTCTAAGATAATAATTTAACATAATAGCACGCTCTATAAAAGTTAAAAGGGGCTCTATGACAATGAAATACTTCCTAGATCACATTTAGATTATTCTTCTACACCAGACTGTCGTTATTTAGCGCCTTCATTACCACATAAATAATCTTTAGGATCGTGAACCCGAATGGAGTCTGTAGCTATTCACAATAACTCTACATAAATCAACAAATTAATTACAACAGGAGTTAGATAAAGCTAAGGAATATTGTAGACAGCCAAGCTGACTATTTGCAGAAATAAACCTCCTGATGATTGGGAACAGATGTCTGCCGGTAATTACAAGTTAAACGAAGACAGGAGTCAGCTGTATATCCCTGGTCACTTTTTCACCTCATTTGATTTCTCAGCAATAACTGGCAGAGATCCATTCAGTTTCAAGACAGAACATATTTACCATAAGCAAAACCAGCTGAAGATGAAATGTTTCAGTCTGGATCAGTTCTTTCAGAGGACAGACGGATATCCAGACAGACTCTTGTCACGTCACAGTTTGCTTCACAAGTTGTGTACATTGTATCCTTTGAGTGGCCAGTCTTCCACTGGAGGTGAAATTTACCGTCAGGAAATATTTATCTGACAACCTTCATTTTAACATTGTCCCGAACACTTCTTTTGCCCTCTTCCTGAATTGCCTCCCCACAATGACGTACAGGAAGGGGTTGATGGTGCTGTGGGCGTACGCCAGGTAGGTGGACAGCTGTATGGTAATGTCCAGAATGTGACCCCAGAGGCATCCTGGCGTGACTTGGAAGTAATCCAGCGTGTCCAGGAAGCGCACTACCTGGTAGGGCGTCCAGCAGATGAGGAAGACCGTGAGGACAGTCAGGAGCAGTTGTGTGGCCTTCCTCTCTGACCTCACCCCGGGAGTTTTTCTGATCTGACCGTGTTTCAGACTGGTCACGATGTGGCGGCTGCAGTACGACACCACTATCACCGGAAGTAGGAACCCAACCACGTTATTGGTGACGTTGCGCTGGATCTCCCAGTCCGGATGGGGGTAGGCCAGGACGCAGGCCATCACCCCAGCCTTGGCCACGTATTTCACCCTGCGGAAGACCAGGATGGGCAGACTCAGCAGGAACCCCATGATCCATATCCCCAGGCAGATGCGTTTGGCCCAGGACGCCCTCCGCAGTCGGCTTTGGAACATGGGCCGGACCAGAGCCAGGTAGCGATCGACGCTAACCAGCACCAGGAAGAAAACACTACAGTAATAGTTCATGGAGATGGCCACATTGACCAGCTTGCATATGGGCTCACCGAACTCCCAGTGGTAGTTGTTAGCGATGGTGGCAGCCCAGAAGGGTAAACAGGACACCATGACCAGGTCTGCAGCCGCCAAGTTGCCCAGGTATACATCAGCCACGGTGCATGGCTTCCTCTGCAAACAGAAGACACAGAGGACCAGACCGTTGGCCACTACGCCCACCACGCTAAGCAGAACCATGAAGACCGGCTGGTAGGAGGAAAGCCAGTCCCAGGCTGCTGTGTAGTTGGTGCAGTTATAGGGGTCCAACTCGGTCCAGTCCAGCTTTGAGTCTGGGCCCTCAGTGGGGAAGAGACCCTCGGTTGTGTTCAGGAACATTGGGAAACTGGACGAAAATGTTTTATCTACGTATTTTCTCAATATTTTTTCACGTTGGAACAATCATTGAACTGCAACATCCTTAGAAAAAAGAGACAACACATGAGAATTCACCTGTTGAGATTGGTGGGAGGAGCTATAGGAAGAGGAGCTCATTGTAATGACTGGAATGGAGTTAATGGATCAGAGTCAAACGTGTGGTTTCCATATGTTTGATGTGTTTGATACCGTTCCATTAATTACATTCCGGCGATTACAATGAGCCCGTCCTCCTATAGCTCCTCCCACCAGCCTCTGGAACCCACATAAGGAGTGTTTCCTGCTCTCTCTGGTCATACCTATTACTTTTAACAGCGGAAAAGTGAAATACTGGGCATGAATAATGAGAAACAGACACCGGCATAATTTTTCACTAATGCTCAGGAACCCTGCAAGTCTGCTAACATTAAGTAAACCTGGATTCATTCTGACAAGACAAACACTGTACTGCCATGACTTGTAAGTTAGTCCATTACATAACTGAAACAATAGCACATTTCAAAACTGTTCAAATAAGCTCAGACCTCTGTTTAGCTTCTGTGTGCTCCATGTTCATACAGTACTCATTTTCCTGACCATAAAAATGGCCCATACATTATATGTTGAGGTGTGTATCCACATTTTTGCTATTTCTAACTTGGATCTGTTACAATTCAGCCACTTTGAATCATCTCTCCTTCTCACATTCTTAGAACAACTTGTTTTCATTTGGCCAACATTTTGTAGGCGCCTCATCTAATACACTTTCCGAACATAAAATATTGTCGTTAATCATTATGAATTATCTTTCCCCTTTCATCTTTTTCATTCCATGAAGATGCCAATTGGCTTTAATGTTAACTCACCTTATCTCCAGAGCTCTGTGGTCTCCTTCCTGATGTACACGTCCTCTGTGTTCATTCCCCATGTATCATCA
The DNA here is from genome assembly GCF_057628025.1 of Oncorhynchus mykiss. Classification (NCBI taxonomy): domain Eukaryota; kingdom Metazoa; phylum Chordata; class Actinopteri; order Salmoniformes; family Salmonidae; genus Oncorhynchus; species Oncorhynchus mykiss. The sequence continues at coordinate 83,355,419 of NC_143025.1, read as the reverse complement.
CCATGAGCATCTCTCCTCAACTGAAGAGTGTTCTGAGAGGATGAACACTCTTATTTGAGCCGAACACAGATCATTACAATGTCGTCACTCTGCCCTCAAACAGAGACAATTTTTTTCTCTATGTAAACCTAGTTCTTTCTGGCTCACTGAACAAAAATATAAACACAACATGAAACTATTTCAAAGATTTTACTGAGTTACAGTTCATATTAGGAAATCAGCAAATTTAAATAAATTAATTAGGCCCTAATTGATGGAGTTCACATGACTGGGAATACAGATATGCATCTGTTGGTCACAGATACCTTAATAAAAAGGTAGGGCCGTGGACCAGAAAACCAGTGTGACCACCATTTGCATCATGCAGCATGGAACATCTCCTTCACATAGAGTTGATCAGTCTGTTGATTGTGGCCTGTGAAATGTTGTCCCACTCCTCTTCAATGGCTGTGTGCAGTTGCTGGTTATTGTCGGGAACTGGAACATGCTGTCGTACACATCAATCCAGAGCAACCCAAACATGCTCAATGGGTGACATTTCTGGTGAGTAGACAAGCCATGGAAGAACTGGGACATTTTCAGCTTCTAGGAATTGTGGACAGATCCTTGTGACATGGGTCTTTGCATTATCATGATGAAACATGAGGTGATGGCGGTGGATGAATAGCACGACAATGGGCCTCAGGATCTCATCACGATATCTCTGCGCATTCAAATGGCCATGGATAAAATGTTATTTTCTTGTTCGCAGCACAAGGTGCACCTGTGTAATGATCATGCTGTTTAATCAGCTTCTTGATATGCCACAACTGTCAGGTGGATAAATTATCTTGGCAAAGATTTAATAGAATTTGTGCGTGTGGAACATTTCTGGGATCTTTTATTTCAGCTAATGAAACATGGGACCAACACTTTACAATGTTGCGTTTTGTATTTTTGTTCAGTATATTTGTAATTTAAACCACAACCCACTTACTTCCCCTTGGAGATATTTAATAAGAGACACATTTACAGTAGTAATGTTTTGCAAGTAAACTGCAGTGCGCTAGAGCCATACAAGTGCGGGCAAGTCCATTAGAGAGGATAACATGTTTAGAATACATTTATTCAGAGTTTAACATTCTCCCGTATTAGTTGATTAAATCCCAGGATACAGTATTTCAATTGGCTGTGGAGCTTGTCTCAGGTCTCTTTTCACCACTCATGCCATATACATGTTACAGGGTAAACTGAACATGAAATATACAGTTGAAACACACTGTGTAAAGTATGACACTTTCTGTCATGTTCATTGGAAATTCAGTTGAAAATTCAGACTCTCTTCCCAACATCAGAAATTAAACAGTTTCCAGAGGAAACAGCCATGGCTAGGCTATAGGACTGTAATTGCACTAAAGCAACCAGTCATCCAAATCTTTATGGACCAGTGGGAAGACTGACCTTTGAATCCCCTGAGACTCTGGGCTTTTTCACCGTAATCTTGTAAAGTACAGCCAGCAAACCCTTGATGTAATTTGTTTATCATGTTCGTACAGAAATGCTATTAGATTTGGGGAACATCATTATAAAGCCCGTCATCGTCCTTAAGGTGTTTATGTTATGACCTTGGCCTGCATGTTTACTTAGATCTTGGTGAAGGGTCACTACAGGGAGATTACTTTCCATAATTTCTGTGACAGCTTAGCTTTTTAGCTTCTAGATCATTGTTCTGCAATACATAAAGTAGAGTGAAATACATATGAGAATTACCCTCTTTTCTCTATATTACATTTCCAGTACACAGCAAATTGCCCAGTGTTAAAACTTCTTATGGCTGCAATCCCGTTAACAGGATGATATGACAACAGCCAGTGAAAGTGCAGGGATCCAAATTCAAATTCAAAACAACAGAAATCTCATAATTCCTCAAACATACATGTTTTTTATACCGTTTTAAAGGTAATCTTGTTGTTAATCCCACCACAGTGTCTGATTTCAAATAGGCTTTACAGCGAAAGCACAACAAACAATTATGTTAGGTCACCACCAAGCCAAAGAAAAACTCTGCCATTTTTCCAGCCAAAGAGAGGAGTCACAAAAAGCACAAATAGAGATAAAATTAATCACTAACCTTTGATCTTCATCATATGACACTCATAGGACTTCATGTTACACAATACATGTATGTTTTGTTTGATAAACTTCATATTTATATAAAAAAAATCTGAGTTTACATTGGCGTGTTCCAAAAACATCCAGTGATTTTGCATGGCCACATCGATTCAACAGAAATACTCATCATAAATGTAGTTGATATAACAAGTTATACACATGGAATTATATATATATAGCTCTCCTTAATTTGTTATGGCTGCAATCCCGATATCGGGATAAATGTCATCAACAACCGCTGAATAGCATAGCACTACATACAATAAATATTAATATAAATATTTATATTCATGAAATCACAAGTGCAACATAGGAAATCACAGCTTAGCCGTTTGTTAATCCACCTGTCGTGTCAGATTTTGAAATGATGCTTTACAGCGAAAGCAATACAAGCGTTTGTGTAAGTTTATCGATCGCACGATAAAACATTAAGTACACTTAGCATCAGGTAGCTCGGTCACGAAAATCAGAAAAGCAATCAAATGAATCGTTTACATTTGATGATCTTCGGATGTTTTCACTCACGAGACTCCCAGTTAAACAACAAATGTTCCTTCTGTTCCATAAAGATTATTTTTAGATCCAAAATACCTCAGTTTGTTTGTCCGTTTGTTTGTCGCATTATGTTCAGAAATCCACAGGAAAGAGCGGTCACGACAACGCAGACAAAAATTCCAAATAGTTTCCAGGCTAGTAACTGCTGTTAGCTAGCTAGCTAGCCACGAATAATTGACATCTACCTTGTACATCTACCTTTTTATTTATTATTTCACCTTTATTTATCCAGGTAGGCTAGTTGAGAACAAGTTCTCATTTGCAACTGCGACCTGGCCAAGATAAAGCGTAGCAATTCGACACATACAACAACCCAGAGTTACACATGGAATAAACAAAACATACAGTCAATAATACAGTAGAACAAAATAAAACAAAAAGTCTATATACAGTGAGTGCAAATGAGGTAAGTTAAGGAAATAAATAGGCCATATAGCAATTAAACACTGGAATGGTAGATCGGCAGAAGATGAATGTGCAGGTAGAAATACTGGGGTGCAAAGGAGCAAAATAAAATGATGAGTCTACCATACGTAAAACACTAAAAAAGAATGGTGTTCATGGGAGGACACCATGGAAGAAGCCACTGCTGTCAAAAAAAACAATGCTGCACGTCTGAAGTTTGCAAAAGTGCACCTGGATGTTCCACAGCACTACTGGCAAAATATTATGTGGACAGATGAAACTAAAGTTGGGTTGTTTGAAAGCTCACAGATTACTGCACCTGTACATAGCCCACCTATAATTTAGCCCAAACAACTGTATTTATTTTATTTTATTTCTTTATTTTGCTCCTTTGCACCCCATTATTTTTATTCCTACTTTGCACATTCTTCCACTGCAAATCTACCATTCCAGTGTTTTACTTGCTATATTGGATTTACTTTGCCACCATGTCCTTTTTTTGCCTTTACCTCCCTTATCTCACCTCATTTGCTCACATCGTATGTAGACTTGTTTCTACTGTATTATTGACTGTATGTTTGTTTTACTCCATGTGTAACTCTGTGTCGTTGTATGTGTCGAACTGCTTTGCTTTATCTTGGCCAGTTCGCAATTGTAAATGAGAACTTGTTCTCAACTTGCCTACCTGGTTAAATAAAGGTGAAATAAATAAATAAATAAAAATAAAATCAGGGATGTTAGCATCTTCCAGAGATTTCTGTAAGTCTTTAGCTGACACTCTAGGATTCATCTTAACCTCATTGAGCATTCAGTCATCTTTGCAGGACGGCCACTCATAGGGAGAGTAGCAACAGTGCTGAAATTTCTCTATTTCTAGACAATTTGTCTTATCGTGGACTGACTTTTAGAGATACTTGTGTAACCCTTTCCAGCTTTATGCAAGGAAACAATTCTTCATCTTAGGTCTTCTGAGATCTCTTTTTTTCAAGAAATGGTTTACATGTAACCTTTATTTAACTAGTCAAGTCAGTTAAGAACAAATTCTTATTTACAATGACGGTCTACCGGGGAACAGTGGGTTAACTGCCTTGTTCATGGGCAGAATTACATATTTTTTCCTTGTCAGCTCAGGGATTCGATCCAGCAAACTTTCAGTTACTGGCTCAATACTAACCACTAGGCTACCTGCCGCCCCACATAAGGCAATGCATCTTGTGAATAGCAAACTCAAATTTTGTGAGTGTTTTTGAGGGGCAGGGCAGCTCTAACCAACATCTCCAATCTCGTCTTATTGATTCGACTCCAGGTTAATTGACTCCTGACTCCAATTAGCTTTTGGAAAAGTCATTAGCCTAGGGGTTCACATACTTTTTCCAAACTACACTGTACATTTTTAAATGATGTATTCAATATAGACAAGAAAAATTAAATAATTTGTGTATTATTAGTTTAAGCACACTGTGTTTGTCTATTGTTGTGACTTAGATGAAGATCAGATCAAATTTGATGTAAAATGTGTGAAGAAATCCAGGTAATTCCAAAGGGTTCACATACTTTTTCTTGCCACTGTATATTGTTTTATGTGATGTTTGCCTTTTCCTGCCCACAGACTGGGATAATGATATGTCATCCCTGCTGTTACTGCTTGCCCTCAGACTGGGACAATGATATGTCCTCCCTGCTGTTACTGCTTGCCCTCAGACTGGGACAATGATATGTCCTCCATGATGTTACTGCTTGCCCTCAGACTGGGACAATGATATGCCCTCCATGCTGTTACTGCTTGCCCTCAGACTGGGACAATGATATGTCCTCCATGCTGTTACTGCTTGCCCTCAGACTGGGACACTGATATGTCCTCCATGCTGTTACTGCTTATCCTCAGACTGGGACAATGATATGTCCTCCATGCTGTTACTGCTTGCCCTCAGACTGGGACAATGATATGTCCTCCATGCTGTTACTGTTTTCCCTCAGACTGGGACAATGATATGTCCTCCATGCTGTTACTGCTTGCCCTCAGACTGGGACAATGATATGTCCTCCATGCTGTTGCTTCATCCCCCACTACCAGCAGGAGGGAAGAGAACTGGCACACAAATAGTTTTGTACTTAATCATATAAGGTCCACAACATTTAGATCTAAATCTGATAACTGGGAAATATACACAGTTATGTTGTTCTACTGTCCTTAGTTACATCACAAATGAGTAACGAATTTAACATGATTGTTCTTTAAGTCCCTCCTACCATTTCCAACATTCTTTACAGTAGAAATCTTTTTTCATTCTCCACTTTTGGAACGTATTTTCATTCTGATATGCCTCTGATGCACTGATTTCCTTCTGAGGTGCCTGTGATATACTGATATACTTCCTGGTGTCAATTCACCTACAGGGTGCATTCTCTAGAGTTGATCCTCAATACTGAAAGGTGTCGCTGCTTAATACTGAGGGTGTTGAAAAAACAATCCCATGGGTCATTTGAACAACATCTGAAGTGTTATATCTCAACACACTATTATTAACACTACAAAAAGTGTTACATTAACACTGATGAGAGTGAACCTATATAAATACTGGATGAGTGTTAACATTAACACACCTGGTGTTAAATCATCACTTTCAAATTTGCTGTGTAGTCTTATCCTTTGGAGTCTCTCCTCTCATCCTTATTCAGGTCATTACCCACAACAGAGACATATTTCTGGCACAAAAACAGGCTTAACCCTCTTTTGTTTATCTGAACATAATTTTTTTTACATGTGAACTATAGATTAGCTGCATGGTTGTAAGTTGAAATGGCTATATAGCTAAATCAATGAGCCAAGAAATGAATGAAAGGCCAGTGGTGGTGGTGAGTGCGCCTCATTCACATCATAATCTGGTATCGTCCAGAGGCTGCATAGGAGAGCAGCAGGCATTGGCCACAGTTGGTTCTCCAGGGGGTCGTCAGGGACAAAGCGTGCTGGGTCGATTCCCCGCTCCCCTGGTGAAGAGAACACACTAACAACAGATTAGTCTTCACCATCCATCATGTGGATCAGCATGTGTTAATCTGAGGGAGACATGCAATGTGTTGTGTGTACATGTTTTGCAGTTGCCTGGGGACCACAGTTGTGCCAAGAACTGCCGGGCGCTGTTGCTGTGACAGGCTGGCCTACCGATCTCTCTCACCACTGCCTCTCTCTATGTCTCTCTCTCTCTCATCAGGTCAGGCACGAGCATCCAGGGAGGCAAGCTGCATCACAATTTGTAGATCAGTCAACTGTTAACCGAGTATAGCACTGTGTTAGACAAAGGGTGTGTGTTGGGGGTATGGAGGAGACAGTCCTCTGGGGCCTCATTTATTAACTTTGTGTATGCACTAAATAGACCCCAAAACATGCGCCATTTCACGCACATGTTGGCCTTTATAAAAACTGAACTTGACATGTGTCACGGCCGTCTTCATGGAAGGAATAAGTGGACCAAAGCACAGCGTGGTCAGCGTACATATTCCTTTTATTAGAATGACGCCAACGAAAACAATAAACAATACAAAACAACCGTGAAGCTTGATGCCTCTAACAAAGTCAACTTCCCACAAATACAACAGGGAAAAAAGGCTCCTCCAGTGGGGAGAACAAGTATTTGATACACTGCCGATTTTGCAGGTTTTCCCACTTACAAAGCATGTAGAGGTCTGTAATTTTTTTATCATAGGTACACTTCAACTGTGAGAGACGGAATCTAAAACAAAAATCCAGAAAATCACATTGTTTGATTTTTAAGTAATTAAAAGTATCCACTCTTTGCCGTGATGACAGCTTTGCACATGCTTGGCATTCTCTCAACCAGCTTCACCTGGAATGCTTTTCCAACAGTCTTGAAGTAGTTCCCACATATGCTGAGCACTTGTTGGTTGCTTTCCCTTCACTCTGTGGTCCAACTCATCCCAAACCATCTCAATTCGGTTGAGGTTTGGTGATTGTGGAAGCCAGGTCATCTGATGCAGCACTCCATCTCTCTCCTTCTTGGCCTGATAGCCCGTACACAGCCTGGAGGTGTGTTGGGTAATTGTCCTGTTGAAAAACAAATGATAGCCCCACCAAGCGCAAACCAGATGGGATGGCATATTGCTGCAGAATGCTGTGGTATCTATGCTGGTTAAGTGTGCCTTGAATTCTAAATAAATCACAGACAGTGTCACCAGCAAAGCACCCCCACACCATCACACATCCTCCTCCATGCTTCATGGTAGGAACCACACATGTGGATATCATCTGTTCACCTACTATGTCTCACAAAGACACAGCGGTTGGACTCAGCACCACTAGAGTGCTTCTTTAAAGAGTTACCATCACCCGAATTAAACTCTAAATGGTCTTTACCTATCACATCTATAAACAGTCAACTTATTAATCGTAACCTCATATCATATCATCATTCTGAACAGTTGTAACCTCCTTGCATCTGCAAAAACCGGAGCCTTATTTATGATTCAGTACTACACAAATTGTTTTAATAATTTATTTACCAATTAAATGGGAACACAGGTTAAACATACACACTCTGCACCGGTTATTGACTGGAGACGTGATATGCTGAAAACAGGTCCCTAGTGGAATGACAATGACATTGATGCTTGTTAAATAAGAGATGAAGAGGGAGAGGGACAGAGACAATTAACATTGGTACATTCAGAAACTGCTCTCACCTACAGTAACCATAATCTTTGCTCACGAACCGTCACCCGCTTTGAGTAAGAAATCATGAATGTATTCACGTGAAATGCCTGGGTTCGCTGGGGGTCTCTCGGTGAACAGGGCAGCCTTGGATAGGGGGCTGGGCCTTTTCACCGCACACTTGCAAGGCTCTGATTGTCTGAAATGATTCCAACAAGTCTTCTATTGTTGTCCTTCTTTGTAGTTGTCCGTTATCTGGTGACTTGTCATGTAGTCCTGAACAGAACTACAGAGTTGACTTTCCTTTCATTCCCTCTTAAAGATGCTTTTTTGAAGATAGGCTAGCCAGCCGTATCGATGGTTTAAGCAGAGTAACAGGATGGTTCTACTTAAAGTCACTTTCGAAGATACTTTACTTAGGTCAGCTAATCAGCGGTACCAGTGATTGTCCGGGAGGTGAGTTTATCGTCTCCACCTCGTGTTGAAATTCAAACCACTTTAAACGTGCAGCTTCACGTCTTTCTGGTCTAATGTGTTTTTTTCTTAACCCATAATTTATGCAGTTCGCTCGAAAGGGGCGGTTCTGGCAGGCTGGCACGTTCCCTGACCTCACTCCGGGCGGTAACAAAGTGTGCAAAGTTAGGTAAAACAATTATCTCGTATAGCTCCTCAAATCACATCACTCTCTTAATTAACAAAAACACTTTAATTATTTTTCATATTACATGCACAACAAAGAGTATGGAAACTTCATGCATGTATTGGGTAAACTTTCCAAGTTACAGTATTTCCTTTATAACATTTTTAATGACATCACAAAATAATATCAAAATTACATTAGTGTTCTATAGATCACCTCTGACCATTCCCCATGTTCAATGTTAGAAATATTGTTCCAGTATTTGCTTATGAATGTGTTAGAGTTTCAGCTGGAAAAAGTCTGTTGAAACAAAGACATTCCTTTGGTGAATCTTGAGAGCGCATGTTTTTTCCTTCCCCCTCTACAGTGAGAGGGGGTCTGATAGAATGTATTAATTGCAAACCTGATCTGACCTATTTGGATTCTGGTGGACAGTCATGACACTGGGGAATGTAACTTGGACCTTCGTATGCTTCTCATTTACATAATTTCCCCCAGAATTACTAACTGTTCAGCGTGAAAATGAGTTAGAACGCACAAGTGTTTTCTGGTGTACCTTGCCAAATGACTGAACAGTGAAGAGGTGATCAACATGATGAGTTCATATTCCTTTCAAATGAATGTGCAGTAATGGTCTAGTTAGACTAACTCCACAGTCATTTCCTGCGGTGACGGTAGTGTTACACATCTCTACTTGTCCCAGAGGATCATGAGCAGCAGAGCAGTCCTCTTGTTTTGGAATTCCTATCCTTTAACTCTCCAGCCTGCTCAGGCAGCTCAAAGAAAATCTCGCTTGCACAAAAACAGGCTTAATGAAATGTTACTTACCTGTACTTCATTTTTGTGTGTGAGAGCTATCGATTGGACACATTGTCGGAAGCTGAAATAGCTAAATCAATCAGCCCGAAAAATGATTGAAGGTCAGTGGTGGTGGGTGTGACCCTTTCATATTATAATCCGGTATCATCCTATTCAGAATGTAAAAACTGGTAGGCTGAAAGGACTGTATAGATTGGTTTGGTTTGCTGGTGTTGGTATGGGCTACCATGGTGGTGTGTTGGTAAGAACATGAAGAGAGATGGAGTAGGCTACAGTTCCATGGGCTATTGCAGATTGATTAGGCAGGTATGGTGACGGATGCTAATGGCAGATTGATCTACAAGAACAATCACTTTTTAAAATGTATTTTATTTAACCTTTATTTAACTAGGCAAGTCAGTTAAGAACTATTTCTTATTTAGAATGATGGCTGACTAAAAGGCAAAAGCCCTCCTGTGGGTACGGGGGCTAGTATTAAAAATAAAAATAAATTAAATAAAAATATAGAACAAAACACATATCACAAGAGAGACAACACACCACTACATAAAGAGAGACCTAAGACAACAACATAGCATGGCAGCAACACATGACAACACTGCATGGTAGCAACCCAACATTGTTGTGTTACAGCCTGAATTAAAAAATGAAATAAATTGAAATTATGTCACTGATCTACACACAATACCCCATAATGTCTCACTGGAATTTTGTTTTTAGAAATGTTTACAAATTAATTCAAATTGAAAAGTCACCGGCCAATGTTGATTTAAAACAGTTACATAGTTTTTGGCTGTGATAGGAGAAAACTGAGGATGGTAAAGGTGATGGACTGGCCAAATATGTCTCCAGACCTAAACCCTATTGAGCATCTGTGGGGCATCCTCAAACGGAAGGTGGAGGAGTGCAAGGTCTCTAACATCCACCAGCTCTGTGATGTCGTCATGGAGGAGTGGAAGAGGACTCCAGTGGCAACCTGTGAAGCTCTGGTAAACTCCATGCCCAAGAGGGTTAAGGCAGTGCTGGAAAATATGACAAAATATTGACACTTTGAGCTCAATTTGGACATTTACTCAATTTTGTTGCCAGCGGTTTAGACATTGATGGCTGTGTGTTGAGTTACTTTGAGGAGACAGCAAATGTACACTGTTTTACAAGCTCACTACTTTATATTGTAGCAAAGTGTCATTTCTTCAGTGTTGTCACATGAAAAGATTTACTCAAATATTTACAAAAATGTGAGGGGTGTACTCACTTTTGTGATATACTGTATATATATATATATATATATATATATATATATATATATATATATATATATATATATATATATATATATATCAGGGTTGTGTCTGTAAACCCAGCTAGCACATTTGGTTCCTTGGAAATTATGGGATTGTATGTTTTTAGTTTCCCATTGGTTCTGGGAATGAAGCCATACGTTTTTAAATGTTCTGAGAATGGAAGTGAACATTTCACCTGTTCTGGGAATGTACATTTTTAGATTGTAGGGAGGTTCTGATAACGTTTTAATATGGTTCCCTGAAGGTTTTCCTGGGAGGTTTTATTAACATTCTTCTGAGGATGGAAAATATAGGTTATTTAAAGGTAATTAAATAACGTTCTGAAAACATGTTTCAATAAGAATTACACCTCTAGCTTAGTTTGGGTTAACTGGCTTGAAGTCCAAGCACAGATAGGACACATGGAAATTCATCTGATTAGTCATTAATCATGCAAACACATTTATTTTTTTATTGGTGCTCAGCATCAGTGAGATTCAAACCAATGATCTTCTGTTCTCTATCCATGGAATGAGTCCACTGCACCACCAGGATGGAGCTAGCATGCCATGTTTTTTTACTCATACAAAGCTTTTCATTTTAGTCTATTCAAATGGACCCCATTTCAAAGGAAAAAAGCACTCATAAAGATCAGGTGTGGCCAATTAGTGGGCACGGCCAACACACTTAAAAAGATAGAGGATAGAGAGAGTTTTGTTGACGCTCAGAACAGAATGTATATGTTTTTAAACAACATTCTTAGAATGTTACTAATATTTAATTATGTTTTTTTTATGGAAAGTGTTCTTAATGTTCTGAGGACTTTAAATGGAACCATGAGGAAACCTGTTGAAAACGTTAAACTGAAGTACTGAAACTCCTACCTAAGAAACATGGTTCTCAGAACGTTATGTGTTAGCTGGATATCCTGCACCATAACCATAGGACAAGCACGCTGTCACCAAGCACTAAGAATAGTATGGTTCTCAAAACGTCCAAGTGCTAGCTGGGTAGTTAGACTCTAACCCCATAGTAATTTCCTGTTGTGAAAGTAGTGTTAGACAACTCTTCCAGTCCCAGAGGATCTATACTGCAGCTACCTTTGGTGCCCTGATGAGCAGAGCAGTCCTCGTGTTTAGGCATTCCTCTCCATTGACTCTCATTCTCCAGCTCAAAGGTCAAATCATTAGCATTCATAAAACATGTTTCAAAGGTTATTTAACACAGAAATAAGATCCCCTTTTGCCAGGCAGGCGAGCCATGGCCATATGGTGTCCCTTGGATCTGACCCAGGGGGGGAAGGGAGTGTCTTGCCCAATCGCTCTCTAAATGTCTCACATTCACAATCCATGTCTCAAGGCTTCAAAATCATTCTTTAACTTGTATCCTCCCCTTCATCTACACTGATTGAAGTGAATTTAACAGGTGACATCAATAAGGGACCATAACTTTTATCTGGTTTCACCTTGTCAGTCTATGTCATGGAAAGAGCAGGTGTTCCTAATGTTTTGTACACTCTGTTTATATTCTTATAGCCAATGCTGTAGGTATGCTACTTATCTTTTAATGCAGTCATCTCAGTTTTGTGAAGCATCTTTTGTGATGCTTTACATTATATTTGTAGTCGGCAGTCACAGAGAGATGGATAAACATTGTGACTACATTTTTCCATATATTTCATCAAAAACTGCTTAATATAATTTCCCAACTGCCTACAAATGGAAAGATAAATTGTGCTTGCTCTTTTGCTTTCCTTTTGGCTAATGGTGAAGACTTTAGGGAGTGGGAGTAGTATACGCTGACCATAACTCCAGTGCCGTGTGTCTCTGCCTAATGGCTCTAATCATGAGAGGAATACCACTGGACACAGATGTCAGTTCAATCTCTTCACTATAAACCCCAAGGCAAGTTGTACTCAAAGTCTCAAAGTCATTATTACTTAAAATATTTGTGGTACTGACTCAGAACTAATGAGAAGTCACACCAACTAAATGTATTTTAAAATATGATACCAAAATTTACTTTTTTCCCCAGCATGCTCTACTGCAGTGATATTTTTTTTTAATATTTTTTTTTCATGTCTGTGTTTTTGAATGTATATTGAGTCATTGATTGATTAACTGTTATGGTACACAAAGATTAATGTTTTCTATACTCATCCAATCATTGTGTTTTTGCACCTGTTAGTGATTCTTTTTTTTCTTCATTTAACCTTTATTTAACCAGGCAAGTCAAATAAGAACAAATTATTATTTACAATGACAGCCTACCCCGGCCAAACCCAGATGACGCTGGGCCAATTGTGCGCCACCCTATGGGACTTCCAATCCCGGCCGGATGTGATAGAGCCTAGAAATGGTTGTTCCAGTTTAACTGGCTGAGGTAGTTACTTCTCACTGTTCTTAACCCTGGCAGTCATAATGAATGCAGGTTGTGGATGAATACAAATTTCAACAGTTGGATAGTCTAACGCTGGCTAGATTCCAATAGAAAATACACATCACTTTGCAAGCCAGCATAATGGGATTTACAGTTAGGGTTGCAAATTCTGGTAAATTTCCCTAATTTTTTAGAAAATCCTGGTAGGAAGATTACTGGAATTTTGGGGGGGAAAGTTTGTGGAATTTCACAACCCTACTTGTAGGCCTGATGTGGCCTGTAAACTAGGAGTTTCAGGTCCCTGATATTATGATATTATACATTATACACTTATACACTTGGTGAAGGCTACAGGATTGACAATGAATTAATTCAGCAAGCATGTCTCTGTCACTAACGAATACAGTCATGGGTGGTAACTCTACAATTCAATTGAAAAGGCAAGGCATACTGGGAAACTATTGGAGGAATGGCTTAGTTGGGGCGTTACATTTAAGTATACCTTACTTAATGAAAAAAAAATGAATATGTATTACTCATATGAAGGTACAGTAGTACTGCTCACTTCAGCTATTTACATTTCTTAACATACTATTTTTAAAGTAATCGTTTTCCTCAAAATGTTTGAGTAGCCAGAACTTCTCCGGTTTTACAGTGTAGTTTTGAGTTTCATTTGGTTGAGTTGTCAACTAACGTGAATTCAACGTGAAATCAACCAAAAATGTCTTCCCCGTCACTAGATTAAGTTTAAATGTTGGGTAACAAAAGAAGAAAGAAATTCCCTCACGATGATGACATTGTTTTTTATGTTGATTCAAATTTATCACATTGAAGTTTTTGGTTGAAATGACATGGAAACAATGTTGATTCAACCAGTTGTCCCAGTGGGATGTGACTGCACTACCAGTGGGATGTTTCTCTGAAACCCCCAGAGTCAACCAATAACTGGGGCTCAATGAGCCTCTACTGACTCATCCAGGCCTCTCTTCCTCTCCTCTTTTCTCTCCTCCTCCTTTCTCTTTTCCTCCTTGGTCTCATCCTCCTCCTCCTCTTTCCTCTCCTCTTCCTCCTTCCTCTCATCCTTTTGTCCTCCACCTTTCTCTCCTCCTCCTCCTCCAGAGGGAAGCGTAACATGCAGGTATGTTGACCACGCAGGAATGCCATTACATCACCCAGAAGATAATTGGTTAGAAAGAATGATGCAGAAGACTTTTCATTAAATAGATCTGACAGATTGTGACAGTTTCATCAAGTCTGGTCAACAATCACAATGTGGAAGTAATTGTTTCCTTCAATTATTAGTGTTCAATACTGTTACTGGCTCTTTGTTTAGCATTTTGAGGAGCAGCCGGTACCAAAAGTCTGCCAGTGTACGATATGCTATCATCAGTGCCTGGCAGAGAATGGCCTCTTAACGTCTCTATTTGGCCTTTCACTTGCTGTTGTTGTTTTTTTCCTGCGACAGATATTATGACAGATTGTTTTGTTAACAGCCTGCGATTTCAACTCTGAGCCAACTGCTAAAACAGAAGCAGAGCGAGAGTCTGCAGAGCCAGTTCACTATTTCATTTCCTACCTCCTCCTCCTCCTGTGTCTGGGGCTGTTGCGTCACAGGCCTCAGGCGGCTGTTTACACAGACACATTCTCCCTGATCATAAGAGTCCTTCCTCCTGTCAAGACCAAGGCTGGGATGTTTCAGAGGAGACGATGCATGTCCTTTTAATCTAGCCCACACGGAACACAGACAACCACCGACAATTAATCTCTCCATTAACATAAATAACTGTATGACCCGCCTCCCTGTTATCTTGTTCAGCTTTATTCTTAGAGTTCTGTTGATGTCTGTGTTTATTTCCAGTAACAAGAGGTGGTTTAGTTCTGTTGTTGTAGCAGCTACACAGTCTCAGTGTGTTGCCTAGTGACCTGGAGGTTGAGGTGGATGAAAGCATATATTGTTGAGTTGGCTATACATGAGGTGTTGGTGGAGAGGCAGAAATTCAATATCAAGAGCCTCTAGTCCACAAGTAGTCTAGCCCCAGAGCTGTTTGTGCTCTATAGTTAGCTATACATAGGAGTTTACAATACAGCTCAAACAGCTAACTGTGAGGTGACAGGAGGTGGACAACATATACCTGGGAAAGTCTGTGAAAGGTTCCAGCACCCTTGGGATCCAGAAGATCAAGTCAAGGAGAGGTGGTAATAGATTTCCTGTCCCAAGTCACCATGGGAACAGGGCTACAGGAACTAGAATCACACGGATGATTCCCCCTTTCTGTTTCAGAGAAAGTGATTCACTAACGTCAGGTTGGGTGAGCATCAAACTAATCTATCGTGGACAGATTCTTGTGGACAGATGAAACGGCAAAAATCTGTCAAGGCTCATGTACAATTACAGTATGTGATTGCGAGCAGCAGTAGTTCCTAGTTTTTCATCGCCGATTAATTGGACGAATCAGGATTGGGCGAAGGCGGTGCTTAAACTGTTGATTTTCAACCCCGTGTGCAGATGATGAATGTTTTCCACAGAATTGTCCATCTTGTAAAAATGTATGAAAACAACCATGTATTTTTTGGTCTCGATAAACAGGAGTGAAACTATCAGAAGTAAAGGGTTTGGCTGAGACTTTCCGTTTGAGAGGGAGGAGACTTCGCTTCCTTCATTTGCACAAAGGTAATCACAGTTGTTAACGCCATTTCCCCCAGAAGTCAAACAGGATATTACAAACTTTCGCAAGAGAATTTTACTTCTGCGTAATCGAGATTAGCATCAAACTGACAAGGCCTATGGTGACAAGTGCTTTAGAAGAGGATAAACACAGCAGCCTGGAGCCTGGAGCCTGGAGCAGTCAAGTGCTATGTTGTGTCACTTGGCTTGAAGTTTGCTAACAAAGCTGAAGATACAAGACACTTCATAAGCACTCAGAGGCATCATGTCCATATGGGGCACAGGGGTAGATTCCCCCTCAGATTTGTCATTTTTAAAATATATTTTCTAATACTACTAGTGTGATGACTTTCCAAATTCTTTCTCTTTGCACTTGTTTTTCTTATCAGGATGTTGTTAGGCAGAGCCAGAAGGGTTGTCAGTGAAATTGTTATTTTTTACTAGGCAAGTCAGTTAAGAACAAATTCTTATTTTCAATGAAGACTGAGGAACAGTGGAACAGTGGGTAACTGCCTTGTTCAGGGTAGAACAACAGATTTTTACCTTGTCAGCTCAGGGACTTGATCTTGCAACCTTTCGGTTACTAGTCCAACATTCTAACCACTAGGCCACCTGCCGCCCGAATTGAGACACACCTGGGCCCAGGTGTGTCCCAGGATAACTACACCTCTTCCCCATTCATTGAGGAGACTCTCTCCATGCAGACACACTGTTTGATTTTAGTTGTGGCATGTTTTGTGGCTGCTTTTGTTTGTTTGCTTGCTTTGGCATCTTTCAACACTCCTCGTTATCACATCTATACATGGAACCACTCACTTACACTACTGACTACACACACCACTGCTAACTGTATATAGGTTACCTTAGTTATTAAATATATTTTGTTATTCTTCATCTCCACGTTGTCCCCCTTTTTGGTTATGGGCTTCGATCCGGTTCGTGACACTAGCCACCTAGCAATTTTATGAAATTGGCTTTGGGTAGCCCAGATACTGTAGGTTCCCAATCTCCCAACCTCATGATTACAGTATGTACCAAAAAGCCATTTCAGGCTATCAATCAAGTTGTATTAGCTAGCTTGTCTAACTATTGTATCTTAGTTGGCATACCTGCTGGCAAGGTTGGTACACTTTTGAAAAGCAAGCAATAACTACATTTTTATTTGATTTATTTCACCTTTATTAAACCAGGCAGGGTAGTTGAGAACAAGTTCTCATTTACATCTGCGACCTGGCCAAGAAAAAGCTAAGCAGTTCGACACATACAAATGTACTGAATAAGACACACAAATTACTTTCAATCTTTTCCCAGATTTTAGCAGAGTTGTGGAAAAGCATATTAAGTTTCTTAAAAAAAATAACCACAAGTCAGGAGGATACAGACAGCTCAAGAGGTATGCTTAGATATCCGGGGGCAAACTACCTGCCCTCCAGGACACCAATAACATCTGAAGTCACAGGAAGGCCAAAATGATCATCAAGGACAACAACCACCCGAGCCACTGTCTGTTCACCCCGCTTACCACCCAGAAGGTGAGATCAGTACAGGTGCATCAAAGCAGGGACCGAGTGACTGAAAAACAGCTTCTATCTCAAGGCCATCAGACTGTTAAATAGCCATCACTAGGTGGCTTCCAACCAGTTACATAACCCTGCACCTTAGAGGCTGCTGGCCCAATATACATAGACTTGAAATCACTGGCCACTTGAATAATGGAACAGTAGTCACTCTAATAATGTTTACATATTTTTACTTTACTCATATGTACAGTTGAAATAAGAAGTTTACATACACCTTAGCCAAATACATTTAAACTACATTTAAAACTAGTAAAAGGTTCCTGTCTTAGGTCAGTTAGGATCACCACTTTATTTTAATAACGTAAAATGTAGAGAGAATTATTTATTTCACTATTTATTTCTTTCATCACATTCCCAGTGGGTCAGAAGTTTACATACACTCAATTAGTATTTGGTAGCATTGCCTTTAAAATTGTTGAACTTGGGTCAAACATTTTGGGTAGCCTTCCACAAGCTTCCCACAATAAGTTGGGTGAATTTTGACCCATTCCTCCTGACAGAGCTGGTGTAACTGAGTCAGGTTTGCAGGCCTCCTTGCTCGCACACACTTTTTCAGTTCTGCCCACAAATGTTCTCTCCAATACGTTGACTTTGTTGTCCTTAAGCCATTTTGCCACAACTTTGGAAGTATGCTTGGGGTCATTGTCCATTTGGAAGACCCCATTTGTGACCAAGCTTTAACTGATGTCTTGAGATGTTGCTTCAATATGTCCACATAATTATCCTCCTCATGATGCCATTTATTTTGTGAAGTGGACTAGTCTCTCCTGCAACAAAGCACCCCCACAACATGATGCTGCCACCCCCGTTCTTCACGGTTGGGATGGTGTTCTTCGGCTTGCAAGCCTCCCCCTTTTTCCTCCGAACACAACGATGGTCATTATGACCAAACAGTTCTATTTTTGTTTTATCAGATCCAACGGACATTTCTCCAAAAAGTAGAATCTTTGTCCCCATGTCCAGTTGCATACCGTAGTCTGTTTTTTATATGGCGGTTTTGTAGCAGTTCCTTGCTGAGCGGCCTTTCAGGTTATGTCGATATAGGACTCTTTTTACTGTGGATATAGATACTTGTGTACCTGTTTCCTTCAGCATCTTCACAAGGTCATTTGATGTTGTTCTGGGATTGATTTGCACTTTTCGTACCAAAGTACGTTCATCTCTAGGAGACAGAACAAGTCTACTTCTTGAGTGGTATGATGGCTGTGTGGTCCCATGGTGTTTATACTTGCATACTATTGTTTGTACAGATGAACGTGGTACCTTCAGGCGTTTGGAAATTGCTCCCAAGGATGAACTGGACTTGTGGAGGTCTACAATTATGTTTCTGAGGTCTTGGCTGATTTCTTTTGATTTTCCCATAATGTCAAGCAAAGAGGCACTGAGTTTGAAGGTAGGCATTGAAATACATCCACAGGTACACCTCCAATTGACTCAAATGATGTAAATTAGTCCATCAGAAGCTTCCAAAGCCATGACATCATTTTCTGGAATTTTCCAAACTGTTTAAAGGCACAGTCAACTTAATGTATGTAAACTTCTGGCCCACTGGAATTGTCATACAGTGAATTATAAGTGAAATAATCTGTCTGTTAACAATTGTTGGAAAAATTACTTGTGTCATGCACAAAGTAGATATCCTAACCGACTTGCCAAAACTATATTTTGTGGTCAAAAGTTTTAGAACACCTACTCATTCAAGGGTTCTTCTTTATTTTACTATTTTCTACATTGTAGAATACTAGACATCAAAACTATGAAATAACACATATGGACTCAAGTAGTAACCAAAAAAGTGTTAAACAAGTTACAATATATTTAAAATGTGAGATTCTTCAAATAGCCACCCTCTGCTTTGATGACAGCTTTGCACAGTCTTGGCATTCTCTCAATCAGCTTCATGAGGTAGTCACCTGGAATGCATTTCAATTAACAGGTGTGCCACCTTAAAAGTAAATTTGTGGAATTTCTTTCCTCTTTGGGCTAGAGGGCAGAATTTTGACGCCTGGATGAAAAGCGTTCCCAAAGTAAACTGCCTGTTAGTCAGGCCCAGAAGCTAGGATATGCATATAATTGGATTTGGATAGAAAACACTCTAAATTTTCATAACAGAACTGATATGGCAGGCGAAACCCGAGGACAACCATGTTTCCAATGGCTGTCATGTTTATTATGAGGCGAAAACCTCCCAGATTGCAAATCCTAGGGCTTCCACTAGATGCCAACAGTCTTCCACTAGATGCCAACAGTCAAGAGTTTCAGGCTTGTTTTTAGAAAAATGAGCTAGAATTTGTAGTTTTTCTACGTGGCTCCCATTTTGGCTGTAGTGTTTTCATGCGCGTGGATGAGAGCGCCTTCTTTGTTGTTTATCTATGGTAAAGACAATAATGTTTCTCCATCTTAAATTTGATTGTTTATTTATGTATTAGGGTACCTGCGATTTGATTATAAATATTGTTTGACTTGTTTGGAGAAGTTTATTGGTAATGTTTGGGATTAATTTTGTATGCGTTTTGAAGGAGGGAAACCGGTGGATTATTGAATGAAGCGTGCCAGCTAAACTGAGTTTTTGGGGATATAAAGAAGGACTTTATCGAACAAAATGACCATTTGTGATGTAGCTGGGACCTTTTGGAGTGCCAACAGAAGAAGATCTTCAGGTAAGGCATTTATTTTATCACTATTTCTGACTTTCGTGGCACACCTGCCTGGTTGAAAAATGTTTTTCATGCTTTTGTATGTGGGGCGCTGTCCTCTGCAATTTCACCGGATGTTGTCAAGGTGGGTTGCTAGCAGAACTCCTGCGCCAGAAAGGTTCATGTGTTTGAGCCAATCAGTTGTGTTGTGACAAGGTAGTGGGGTATACAGAAGATAGAATTATTTGGTAAAACTATTTGCCATATTATGGCAAGAACAGCTCAAATAAGCAAAGAGAAACGGCGGTCCATCATTACTTTAAGACATGAAGGTCAGTCAATACGGAACATTTCAAGAATTTTGAACGTTTCTTCAAATGCAGTCGCAAAAACAATGAAGTGCAATGATGAAACTGGCTCTAAATGAGGACCGCCACAGGAATGGAAGATACCTCTGCTGCAGAGGATATGTTCATTAGATTTACCAGCCTCAGAAATTGCAGCCCAAATAAATGCTTCACAGAGTTCAAGTAACAGACACATCTCAACATCAACTGTTCAGAGGAGACTGTGGTAATCAGGCCTTCATGGTCGAATTGCTGCAAAGAAATCACTTCTAAAGTACACCAATAATAAATAATAAGAGACTTGCTTGGGCCAAGAAACACGAGCAATGGACATTAGACTGGTGGAAATTTGTCCTTTGGTCTGGAGTCCAAAATTGAGATTTAGGTCCCTGCCGCCATATCTTTGTGAGATGTAGTGTGGGTGAACGGATTGATCTCTGCATGTGTATTTCCCACCGTAAAGCATGGAGGTGGAGGTGTGATGTGTGGGGGTTCTTTGCTGGTGACACTGTCTGAGATTAATGTAGAATTTAAGGAACGCTTAACCAGCATGGCAACCACAGCATTCTGCAGTGATACGCCATGCCATCTGGTTTGGGCTTAGTGGGACTACCATTTATTTTTCAACAGGACAATTACCCAAAACACCTCCAGGCTGAGTAAGGGCAATTTGACCAAGAAGGAGAGTGATGGAATGCTGCATCAGATGACCTGATCTCCACAATCCCACGAACTCAACCAAATTGAGATGGTTTGGGATGAGTCGGACCGCAGAGTGAAGGCAAAGCAGCCAACAAGTGCTCAGCATATGTGGGAACTCCTTCAAGACTTTTGGAGAAGCATTCCGGGTGAAGCTGGTTGAGGGAATGCCAAAAGTGTGCAGAGCTGTCTTCAAGGCAAAGGGTAGTTATTTGAAGAATCTCAAATATTAAAATATATTTTCATTTGTTTAACACTTTTTTGGTTAATACATGATTCCATTCAGTTTTGATGTCTTCACTATTGTTCTACAATGTAGACAATAGTAAAAATAAAGAATAATCCTTGAATGAGTAGGTGTTTTAAAACTTTTGACCTGTAGTGTATATTCCATAATTAAATTCTTCTAATTTGAGGTTGTTTGTATTGTGTGTGTTGTTGTGAATTGTTAGATATTGCTGCACTGTTGGAGCTAGAAACACAAGCATTTCATTACACCCACAATAACGTCTGCTAAACATTTGTATGTGACCAATACAATTTGATTTGATTTAGATATTCCGTTTTTTTGTTTTAACTGTTTTTTCTTACGTAGGTTTAAGCATAATGATTATGGCTCTAGGTTTCAAGAAACATCTGTTAGAGGTGTTTGAAAAATGCTAAATTCGCCAACTTATGTTGACGGGGCCTAGATCCCTTCTGGATCACCCCCCAGCCGTCCTCACATACTTTGTGCCCACTCAGATTTTGGGGGTGCATGATGCCAGACTACAGTATTTGGATGTGTTCAGCATATACAAGTTCCATTGATGTTATTGATGAATCCATTTTGATAAAAATGTGTAGGAGTATTCACATGAGACACTGCCTTACATGGAGTGAAGAAGAACATAACACATTAGGATAATTCACCAAAGCTGTCAGGTCTTTCTACAGCCTGCAGCTTGAGATAATCTTATAACATTTTTATTGCACAAAATGTGTACCATTTTCCCAATGAAGTATAGGAGGATAAAAACTGATATCCTCATGGCACAATTTATTTGTGGAATTAAATATTTTATTTGAAAATGAAATCATTACATTTTTTGTCTTATTCTGAATGACAAAGCACTGCCACCTTCTGGTGTGATAAGTAGCTACTGTAGCATATCCGAGAAACTGGACCAAAGACAGTAAAGTCCAGAAGTGATGAATAGTTTTGCTGGCATCCAATCCATATTAACTGATTTATCAGAGACAAACCTGTTCAAACCTGAAATTTTGAAACCATTCAGTTTGATGTTGTCTCTCATTCTCATCCACATCAGGCTCACAAGGGTGGAAAATGTGTTTACCCGACTCTGATGTCAAACAGGTTCCACTGGTCTCAATCAATCTGCCAAAGAGCCGTCATGGAGGACACAGCCAAGCCTCATCTACCGTGTCAAGAACAAATAATAAACAGAGAGATCTGGGCCATCAATCTCGTCAGTAGGTTTAACAGGGGATTGATAGGTTAATCAGAGGAAGAGCCAAAGCCAAGCAGCTGCTACAGGGAACCTCTCCTTCACCTGAATGATTATGTTCTGAATGAGAAGGCTTTGTTTATACATTTTTTTATACTATTGTCACAGTGATAGACAAGTGCTAATTTAGCTTCTATTGTCACAAGACAACAAACCCGTCCAATATAATTTTCACTCTTTTTCTTTATGGGGCTAATCGTTCCTCTTCTTTCTGAATTCATCATGGCACTTGAGCTGCTTCAAAGCATGCTGTATTTGTTGGAAACTGTAATATTATCTCTTGAACATTGTTTTGGAATCTATTTATTAAACATTTTAGGCTATGGAAAAATCCATCAAGGTGAATCGAATGATGTTATGTATGGATATGATATTGGTAACACTATGGAAACCATATGGCTCTATCAGATTCCTCTGAGAAAGCGTTGCTATTATGGAATAAACTTGAAATTTCATGAATGAGCAAAGGTGAAAATTCGGGCATGACACTCTCATGTAAATTATCAAAATGCAGTGCTTTGGTGTTGTGTTTCAATTGGTCAACCTTCTGTTGACTTCCAGTTCAATGGCCAATCTGCTTTAAGCCTCGTTTAATCTTAATTAGAAGGGGAAAACAGCATCTATCATGCTTATAAGGGGATCTTCCTGACATCCATCAAGCAGGTTTACCTCCAAGTCAAATTTGCGCTCTATGACAAAAAGGGCAGGGATTATTTGTTAAAAAACAGTCATTTGGGGTTTTACGTTTGGATTTGTTTTCCTTTGGCAGAATGCACGTTCAATATACAGTCATCATTTTATAGTCTAGGGGTGAGTTGAGTTACATGATTGGACATGGAATTTCTACCATAGTAAAGCAATGGCAAATCAAAAATCCCATCCAGTGTAACATTACTGACATAGGAAGTCTGGATTGCTTTCTGCTGTACATACAGGAATATGTATTTTTTGTAAGTGGAGGTGTTGCCCAATAAATGACTTAATGAAATGTGAATGCACTTTCATTGATCCAATAAAGACAGGAAAGCGACGTGTATCTAGTAATGGATTCTGGCATGTTGCGTTGAGTGTGAACATGACCACTGAGGTGTTTCAGAAATGTTATGACTAAGAGGACAATACAAAATAGTGGAAAAGCTCCGGGAAATGACTCACTGACTAAAGCCAGGCATGGATTTGTCGTTCACACAAACAGATAAATACAATCCATTTTAGCAAAACTTAAACATTCTAGCTACCTTGACACCTGCATGGCGGAAGAAATATAGTGTGTCACTATTGCAAGCATCAATGAAGACATTCAAATCGACACTCTGCTGTGCTTTTACTGACTGCCCTTTGTGCACCCTGTTTTCAGCACTGGGATCAGGAGAGGGTTGGCTGGTCACGGCTTGCTTTGCAGCCCCAGTGAAGAGTGGTGTGTGCAGTGGGTCGGTGTTGGACGTGAGGGCTGTGCTAAGTGCGGCACAGCAGGGCACTGTGTGATGTGAATTCTCAGGAGGCAGCAGCTGTCCCAGAGGAGTGGAGCGGAGCAGAGACGGCGTGTCAGCTCAAGCCTGCGGTCCGTATTGTTGAGACGTCCAGATTGACTGAGAGTGTATCTCAGCATAATGAGTGGTTACACACAGCGGCCCCTGTTTCTCCTGCTCTCAAAGACTGGGAAAAGAGCTGTACCTTATCCCACTGAAATGAAAAGTTACTAGGTAGTACTTTTTCATTCTGATCAAATTTTTTGTTTAGCAATGGATCGAACCTGGGCTCATTTAGAGATTTTGTGACATATTGGGTTTCTGGCTCTTTGTGTCATGATTGGCTAATAATGTGAAAGTGTAGTGAGGTGGCAAGTTGTCTGCATCATTATCACTATATGATTATCTGACTTCTTGGGTTGAATGCAGCGTTTTAAATCAATGTCACCATATTACTCTGAGCTTTTCTCCATAACTGAGGAGCAATTTCTGTAGGCCACCGGCATTCTGTAGGCAAACGGCGTTCTGTAGCCAACCGGCATTCTGTAGGCCACAGGCATTCTGTAGGTCACCGGCATTCTGTAGGCAACCGGCATTCTGTAGGCCACCGGCATTCTGTAGGTCACCGGCATTCTGTAGGCCACCGGCATTCTGTAGGCCACCGGAATTCTGTAGGTCACCGGCATTCTGTAGGCCACAGGCATTCTGTAGGTCACCGGCATTCTGTAGGCAACCGGCATTCTGTAGGTCACCGGCATTCTGTAGGCCACCGGCATTCTGTAGGCAACTGGCATTCTGTCGGCAACCGGCATAATGTAGGCCACCAGCAATCTGTAGGCCACTGGCATTCTGTCGGCAACCGGCATAATGTAGGCCACCGGCATTCTGTAGGTCACCGGCATTCTGTAGGCCACCGGCATTCTGTAGGCCACAGGCATTCTGTAGGTCACCGGCATTCTGTAGGCAACTGGCATTATGTAGGCCACCGGCATTCTGTAGGCCACCGGCATTCTGTAGGCAACTGGCATTCTGTAGGAAACCGGCATTCTGTATGCAACTGGCATTATGTAGGCCACCGGCATTCTGTAGGCAACCGGCATTCTGTAGGCAACCGGTATTCTGTAGGGAACCGGCATTCTGTAGGCCACCGGCATTCTGTAGGCCACCGGCATTCTGTAGGCCACCGGCATTCTGTAGGAAACCGGCATTCTGTAGGCAACCGGCATTCTGTAGGCAACTGGCATTCTGTAGGAAACCGGCATTCTGTATGCAACTGGCATTATGTAGGCCACCGGCATTCTGTAGGCAACTGGCATTATGTAGGCAACTGGCATTATGTAGGCCACCGGCATTCTGTAGGCAACTGGCATTATGTAGGCCACCGGCATTCTGTAGGAAACCGGCATTCTGTAGGCAACTGGCATTATGTAGGCCACCGGCATTATGTAGGCAACCGGCATTCTGTAGGCCACCGGCATTATGTAGGCAACCGGCATTCTGTAGGCAACTGGCATTATGTAGGCCACCGGCATTCTGTAGGCCACCGGCATTCTGTATGCAACTGGCATTCTGTAGGAAACCGGCATTCTGTAGGAAACCGGCATTCTGTATGCAACTGGCATTCTGTAGGCCACCGGCATTATGTAGGCAACCGGCATTCTGTAGGCAACTGGCATTATGTAGGCCACCGGCATTATGTAGGCCACCGGCATTCTGTAGGCCACCGGCATTCTGTAGGGAACCGGCATTCTGTAGGCAACTGGCATTCTGTAGGAAACCGGCATTCTGTAGGAAACCGGCATTCTGTATGCAACTGGCATTCTGTAGGCCACCGGCATTATGTAGGCAACCGGCATTCTGTAGGCAACTGGCATTATGTAGGCCACCGGCATTATGTAGGCCACCGGCATTCTGTAGGCCACCGGCATTCTGTAGGGAACCGGCATTCTGTAGGCAACCGGCATTCTGTAGGCCACCGGTATTCTGTAGGCCACCGGCATTCTGTAGGTCACCGGTATTCTGTAGGCCACCGGCATTCTGTAGGCCACGGGCATTCTGTAGGCCACCGGCATTCTGTAGGCCACGGGCATTCTGTAGGCCAATGGCATGATAAAAGTAACCAGTCTATAATCGAAAAGTAATCTGTAACATCAGAGTTTAAAATACTAACCAGTAGAGCTTCTTATGAAACATAATGCAGCATTTCTGTGATCGACTGAAGTTGGGAAACTGCTTGGATATTGAAACACTCATCAATCATCTCCATTGGTAAATGCCATTCAGATTATTATCTCTGAACATAATAATAATTGCATGAGGATAATATTGACAATGACAGAAGAACATGAGAACATGCTAAATTACTCCTGTAACATACAGTATACTTGACTTATTTTAAGACAACTTTAATAACAATAGATAAAATACCATTTTCCTCAAGTATGATTCTGTGTTTCTGTGAATGATCACACCCAGCCACATTACATTTATTGATGACATTTACCAAACTACATTTTAATAGTACATACTTAATAACTGATACAAAATACCATAGTTACAGTGCAAGTGAAGAACAATGTGGATTATCACACCATCTATCTTTACAAATGGTATTTTCAGTAAGACCTTGAATACTTAGTTAATGAATTGGAACAACGTCATAATCAACTGCTCAGAGTATGCAGAGCGTACTCAAACATCCATGTATGTCTTCTGAGTTATTGTCTTGAAATAGTTTGCTGTTTGGACGATTTTATATGGATAATCTAGAATGGGGTTAATATCTGATTTCAGATCAAATCCATTTATGCCCAAATTAAATATATATATATATTTTAATTGAGCTTAATCTCATAAAAAAAAATCGTACTTCTCCAGAAAAATAGAGATTTCTTAATCAGGATATCACTAAGACCGCTTCAACAAGTCATCCATCTCTCCGTTAATGATTGATTAATAATGGACCAACTTATCACACCAAACCATATGCATAGAAGGTCTCATCCATTATAATCAAAAGGACATTGTACCCCCTATCCCAGGACTACATCACGCGGTGACCGTCCCTGCCGTCACAGTCAAACCACTGTCAGCATCCTAAATGGCGCCCTATTCCCTACATAGTGCACTACTTTTGACCAGGGCCCACAGTGTGTTACTTGGGGAATATGGTGCCATTTGAAAAGCAGACATTGACTATTCACAAGCTGTGACTGCATTAATGTTGTTTGTTTGACCTGGGGTCTGCTCTACGGTGAGGCAGAGACACATCAGAGATTTAGCCTCCCAGTCTCAACGCTACACTTAAAGGGGAGCTTAGTTTCTGGCTGCTGCAATTTAGAGAGTGACCTTGGGGTTTGGAGGTGTGGATGCCCTCTGTCTCTGAATCCCACCGCTGACACCAGTGTGCACCAGGGGCGCACAGTAAAAGCAGTAGACAACTATTCTGGCTCTCCGGGGTAAACACAATATGTGCAGAGCAGAGCTCTCCAATCCTGTTCCTGGAGAGCTACCCTCCTGTAGGTGTTCTCTCCAATCCTGTTCCTGGAGAGCTACCCTCCTGTAGGTGTACAGGAGGGTGGCTCTCCAGGAACAGGGTTGGAGAGAACACCTAGATGAGGGTAGCTCTCCAGGAACAGGGTTGGAGAGAACACCTAGAGGAGGGTAGCTCTCCAGGAACAGGGTTGGAGAGAACACCTACAGAAGGGTAGCTCTCCAGGAACAGGGTTGGAGAGAACACCTACAGAAGGGTAGCTCTCACGGAGCAGGGTTGGAGAGAACACCTACAGGAGGGTAGCTCTCCAGTAACAGGGTTGGAGAGAACACCTAAAGGAGGGTAGCTCTCCAGGAACAGGATTGGAGAGAACACCTACAGGAGGGTAGCTCTCCTGGAACAGGGTTGGAGACAATATGAAATGCTTATGGTATCTAAGGGCAACCAGCAGTAGAATACATATATGAGCTTTAGAGCTCAAATAGTTGAGTATCATTCAACCTATGTTATCTAAGTTGACTCTTAGTCTATAACATTATCAGCTAATGTATGATGTGATCGATGTCCACATGTAAAGAGCCTGTGTGTGTGTGTGTGTGTGTGTGTGTGTGTGTGTGTGTGAGAGAGTCTGTTGGGTAGATGTGCTAGGGAGTTTAGAGAGAGATAAACAGGTGTGCTGCACTGGGATCGAGAGACATGGTATCCTTGAGGCACATAGCGACAGAGATGCATCGCTATGGCAACTGGCTATTGTCACATCCAGGGCTCATTAAAACTATTTGGCTTGGAAGGCAGTTTTGGTTACAATGTGTTTTGAGACTATAAAGAGGAAGAAAGATAATACTCGATCAAAATATACATCAAGACCGACATTGAAATGGTTACAGCAGTCACATCAAGATGTATGTACACTAGACTTGAATCCAAGTGACTTCTAAGTGTGAGAAATGTTGTTTCCACAAGTAAACATCTGTGAAAAGTGTTCAAGGTGAACATCCATTCCTATAAATTGTAGTTCCCGCTCATATGGGTTTGAGGTCTGATAGGGGTGTTTAAGAGAAATAGATTTAGGTTACCCATACCATCTTAGATATAAATATGCTGGGAAAAGATTGTCTATTCAGCACTCAAGGCTCACTGAGGCAAAAAATAAGAGAAAAGCGGAGAACTAGATTAACTTAATCCAAAACTGATACTGTCAGGTGAACTATATTGTCATGCAGACAGTAAAGATCCTTAGACATTCTGTGTCTAGTATGTTTGTCATAAACTTCATATTTCGGGCAGATAGATGTAGAATACAGTAACGACTGTGATGTTAAAGACATGCTGAAACTTACCAGTGTTACTTTCCATACAATGATCTCTAAACGCTCCAAACAGCACATTACTAAGGTTTTATTATCTGAATATTTTACGTCCAATGATTTCAGAATTGACCAATGACATCTGAGGGTATTCAGAGTACATCACTGTTCACTATAACAGCACTAATGTATACAATATTCCATATGTTGACCTTTGGCTGCAGTAACATGACCAACTTATTACACATATTAATTTCTGTAATTGTGAACAATGCCTTGTCTTTCAAATGCTTGGACAAGATGCCAATGCAAGAATCATTCACTGTTCTGTAACAGTGTAGCCTTGAGAGTGGCCGTTGGCTGCTGTGGTGTTCCTATCTCATGTCCAAATGTCTTGTCCAGAAGCTTCCTCCTGCTGGCATGTCTCCATCATGGCTTCCACCACTCAGAAAGTGAAAGCGTACACCACTCCCACGACCACAATGTTCCCTATGGTGGCGGTGATTGCAATCCAAAGCCAGATGGCGTCGCGGGACATGGGCTCCCGCTCCGGCTGGTCATGGGCCGCCATAGAGGCGGCGTGGACGCTGGCCGAGGAGTTGAAAAGTGAGTGGTCCGTGCTGTCGTCATCATTGGGTGAGTCCATGAAGGCCCCCGCCATGACCGACTGAAAGAGAAAACAAAGTGTATTCAACTCAGAGGGACAAATATCGGAGTTTTGCACAGTGCTTTAGACTTAGAATTACACTCATTTCATGTATAACTGGAAACACTGTTTCCCTATCAATATAATCCAGAGGCCTAATCTTCTTCTCCCTTTCGATATTCATTAGCTATTCAGTTCATTTGTCTCCTTTCCAACGTTATCTTGGACTTGAGAAAGTAAATAGTCTGAAAACCTTGATGCTATGGCTCTGATTCATTGCGAATTCAGAACCCTTATCTAGAAAGGTGAAGCTATTTCAAATAGGCCAATGGAGCATATACTGTATATTAAGATTATTTGTAATACATTAAAACCTTTTCATTGAAAGCTATCTACAATAAGCTACTGGAATGTCAATGTTATGCTTTCTCCAGTGATAGTATGGAACCTATAGATTCCTACACCTACACATTCAGAACATACTCACAGTATCAATACTATCGACAGTAGGGAGGGGATGGCATGACAGAATCTACTATTCTTAGAAAATAATACACAGCTATACTCAGGTAGCCAAACCACCAAAATACGATAGGGGGATAAGAAAAGTGTTCTCCTTCACACAGTGTGTAGCCTATACAACACCCATACCAGAAAATGACAAATCTGTCACTGAGGTCCCCTCTTATTAGAGGTTGATGGAGATAGATGCGGTCCCATGTGGCTCAGTTGGTAGAGCTTGGCACGTGCAACGCCAGGGCTGTGGGTTTGATTCCCACAGGGGAGACGATTGGAAATAGATGCTGTTTCTCTGGATAAGAGAGTCTGGTAAATAATGTGATTGACAAGGCCTGTTTCTGTGAACCTCTTCTGTGGTGATTAGTCTGTCACATGTTAAGGTAATTTTCAGTAGAGGAAAATATGTATTTTGTGAACATTGTCTGAAAGAAAATGCTAAATGAGAAAGAGGGCATGGAGTACCAGATCCTTCATGAGTGCCTTGTTTTCTGTGATTTCTTTAGGGATTGACTGTTTGCTCATTTATAGCAAATTCATAAGAAAGGGAGTTTGTGTATTGTACAGTAGGGGTACATTAATAGTACAGCCAGAGTGACAGATTGAAGTCCCTAGAGACCTGGGCCCGTTTCCACAAAGAGTTTCAGGGTAGCAGTGCTGATCAAGGATCAGGGTCCAGTTTCATAAAACATCTGAAGTACATTTTCCCCTTCTTTTCCCTTAAAGTTTCTTTACACAAACCACTTTTAAGGTGAATTTCCCCCTTAAATTAAGTTAACAAGTTAAGGGTGCCCATGAGGTTCTTTAAGTGCTTCATTCAGTATACTGTAAACAGAAATTATGGAGGTGAATGTTGCTTTCCTCTGTCCTGGTTTCAAAAGGAAAACATCCACCAGCTAGCTAGGTACTTGGTTAAACCATGGAATCTGTTCACTCATGACTGCATGGCCAAGGCACGACTCCAACACCATCACTAATTTAGCAGACGACACAACAGTGGATGGCCTGATCACGAACAACGATGAGACAGCCTATAGGGAGGACGTCAGAGATCTGGCCATGTGGTGGAAGAACAACAACCTCTCCTTCAACGTGATCAAGACAAAAGAGAAGATTGTGAACTACAGGAAAAGGAGGACCGAGCATGGCACCATTCTCATCGACGGGGCTGTAGTGGAGCAGGTTGAGAGCTTCAAGTTCCTTGGTGTCCACATCACCATCAAACTATCATGGTACAAACACACCAAGATAGTTGTGAAGAGGGCACAACAAAGCCTATTCCCCCTCAGGAGACTGTAAAAATTTGTCAAGGGTCCTCAGATCCTCATAAACGTTCTATAGCTGCACCATCGAGAGCACTGGTTGTTTTACTGCCTGGTACACCAGGCGGTGTCAGAGGAAGGACCTAAGAATTGTCAAAGACTCCAGCCACCCTAGTTCTCTTTGCTACCGCACGGCAAGCAGTACCGGAGTGCCAAATCTAGGTCAAAAAGGCTTCTTAAGGGCTTGTAAGTAAGCATTTCATCGTAAGGTCTACCTGTTGTTTTCGGCGAATGTGACAAGTAAAAATTGATTTGATTTGATTTATCCATGGCTACAAAGCTAGCTACCTAGTTAGCTTGACATGCTAGAAAGTAATAGAAACAAGATGAGTAACTAAAATTATCTTCTGAATCAATTTGTTTCTCCTGTCATGAATGTAAAAGTCATATTTTGCAATATCCCAAAAGAAATGTGATCTCTTTAAGAGGACATTCAGTGAATCAGGTCGTCTCCATGATAACCGGAGACTCCACCTGTTCAAATAATCGTATTAATTATAATCAGAAAGGCCAAACGTATCCTAGATCAGCCCTATTGTGAGTTGCTTTGTGGATAAGGGCCCTGATCAAAGAAAGGGCTGTAATGACTTTTCTGTAGATGTGTCTGTTTTTCATGTGTCTGTTTTCCACCTGACTGCTCCAGCTATTCACACCTCAATGAGAATCAATAGAGAGGAATTAAAGAGACAGCTCACCCACATGTCAAATGTATTTCATCTCATGCCCAGTGGGAAAGCTATGGAGTATTACATCTTAAGGATGTAATGTCATGGTTGAAAACTGGTTTTCTGGTTGAGAAGGTGTAAAATAATCAGGCTACCCGGAAAAAGGCAATGCGTTACCGATATGTTGGTTATTAGGCTTACCCATTCAATTCTACATCTGTGGTGAAAGGTGGCAGAGCTAGAGAGGTGTTTGTCAGACCATGAGACATCACGAAAATCGGTCTTGTCATTAAAACGGAAAGTGCCTTCGGAAAGTATTCAGACCCCTTGACTTTTCCACATTTTGTTCCGTTATAGCCTTATTCTAAAATGGATTAAATACAAAAAAGGTCCTCATCAATCTATACACAATTACCCATAATGATTTAGAAAAACAGGTTTCTAGACATTTTTGCTAATTTATAAAAAAAAATGTAATAACACATTTACATAAATATTCAGACCCTTTACTCAGTACTTTGTTGAAGCACCTTTGGTAGCGATTACAGCATTGAGTATTCTTGGGTATGACGCTACAAGCTTGGCACACCTGTATTTGGGGAATTTCTTCCATTCTTCTCTGCAGATCCTGTCAAGCTCTGTCATGTTGAAAGGGGAGCATTGCTGCACAGCTATTTTCAGGTATCTCCAGAGATGTTAGATTGGGTTCAAGTCCGGGTCTGGCTGGGCCCCTCAAGGACATTCAGAGACTTGTCCCGAAGCCACTATTGCATTGTCTTTGCTGTGTGCTTAGGCTCGTTGTCCTGTTGGAAGGTGAACCTTCACCCCAGTCTGAAGTCACTGAGTGCTCTGGAGCAGAGTTTTCATCAAGGATTTCTCTGTACTTTTCTTCGTTCATCTTTCCCTTAATCCTGACTAGTTTCCCAGTCCCTGCTGCTGAAAAACATCCCCACAGGATGATGCTACCACCACCTTGCTTCACCGTAGGCATGGTGCCAGGTTTCCTCCAGACGTGAAGCTTGGCATTCAGGCCAAAGAGTTCCATCTTGGTTTCATCAGACCAGAGAATCTTGTTTCTCATGGTCTGAGTGTCCTTTAGGTGCTTTTTGGCAAACTCCAAGCGGGCTATCATGTGCCTTTTACTGAGGAGTGGCCATCTGGCCACTCT